>NC_084625.1:37711054-37733554 GCF_033978795.1 Nerophis ophidion
CACAACGGAGACCCCGGACGATTGAACAACTCAAGCAAGAATGGGAATTATTTCCACCTGTATTCTGTTTTTATTTACAAATTACACAACTTACCAGCTTCACTGATTTTGGGTTTTTATATATATACATATATATATATATATATATATATATATATATATATATATATATATATATATATATATATATATATATATATATATATATATATATATATATATATATATATATATATATTAGGGGTGTGGGGAAAACTCGATTTAAATACGAATCAAATCGTTTACGTTGTGCGATTCAGAATCGATTCTCATTTTTTTAAAATGTATTTTTTATTTTTTTATTTTTTTTTTTTATTCTTTTTTTTTTAATCAATCCAACAAAACACTACACAGCAATACCATAACAATGCAATCCAATTCCAAAACCAAACCTGACCCGGCAACACTCAGAACTGCAATAAACAGTGCAATTGAGAGGAGACACAAACACGACACAGAACAAACGAAAAGTAATTAAACAAAAATGAATATTATCAACAACATTATCAATATATTCATATAATTTCAGCACAGCAGTGATTTATGATTTCAGCACAGCAGTGATTAAAAATCCCTCACTGACTTTATCATTAGACATTTATAA
Organism: Nerophis ophidion; assembly: GCF_033978795.1. Lineage (NCBI taxonomy): Eukaryota > Metazoa > Chordata > Actinopteri > Syngnathiformes > Syngnathidae > Nerophis > Nerophis ophidion. Next base: position 37,711,698 of record NC_084625.1, read on the forward strand.
GAATAAATAAAAAGAACAATAGTGTCACATTGGCTTACACTTGTATCGCATCTCATAAGCTTGACAACACACTGTGTCCAATGTTTTCACAAAGATAAAATAAGTCATATTTTTGGTTTGTTTAATAGTTAAAACAAATTTACATTATTGCAATCAGTTGATAAAACATTGTCCTTTACAATTATAAAAGCTTTTTTTTTTTTTAAATGTACTACTCTGCTAGCATGTCAGCAGACTGGGGTAGATCCTGCTGAAATCCTATGTATTGAATTAATACAAAATCGTTTTGAATCGGAAAAATATCGTTTTTGAATCGAGAATCGAATCGAATCGAAAAAATCGATATATTATTGAATCGTGACCCAAGAATCAAAATTGAATCGAATCGTGGGACACCCAAAGATTCACAGCCCTAATATATATATATATATATATATATATATATATATATATATATATATATATATATATATATATATATATATATATATATATATATATATACATATATATATATAAAATAGCATACAAAATTGTAGTTAGTACATTATTAATGACAAAAAACAATTAAGATGTTGCTCATGTGTTATCAAATAAATAATCTTCTTTTTACTAGATACAGTGGCTAATCTTTACCAAAACGCTAAGGGCCTGATCTACTAAAGGTTTGCGTGTACTAAAGCACATATCATCTTGATACTATAAGCAAAGCTAATTTACTAAACGCGTGCACAGATGATTGTGTCTCTTGAGTGAGCAGAATAAGGAACACAATCCATTCAGTGTGTCTGTCTTCATTAATATGCACAATATATGTTGGTTATCACAACACCCATAATACTGGGAGGAGTAGATGCAAAGATAGTTATTGTGCACACGCAGTTTAATATATCAAGAATAAAACTCCTTGTATTGTGGATACTATGATAACCGGCATGTATTCTGCATATTCATGAAGACACAATGGATTGCGCTCCTTGTTTTGCTCACTTAATTGACATAAACCTCTGCACACAAGTTTAATAGCTCAGTTTTGCATGTGTCCTGGGTGGATCTCGCATGAAACGAAGAGGGAGGCTTAATCATTTTTGCAATGCAGTTTGCTGAAAATGATGGCAATTCCCACTGTGGTCAAAGTTGGATTTGCCACAAAACACATAAGATATTCAACACTCTACTGCCATTTGGCGGCGAAATCGGATAGTGCCCTCCTAATCGGTAACGTTTCATGTGTCAGGTAAACCGTGACGTATGGGGCCATATGAATCCACTTAACTATTCAACTTACTTCTTAACTTTAACAAAACCGTTATTCAAAGCTGTATCTTCAACATTCAGCTAACTCTTTTAATGTTTATTTGAAAGTTTATTTTAAAGTTCAATTTGAAGTATATTTTCAAAAGATGATTTTAAATAAAATAAGTTGTCAAGGTTTATTTTGAAAGTTTAATTAAAAGTTTATTTTTAAAGTAGTGTCCTTTGACGACATAAAAAAATGGTCTAAACGTGATTGATGTTGCGATACAGAATAGAGAGAGCATGCAATGTCACATCAAATACACAAACAATAAAAAGCGGCACACGCACAAAGTGTTTCTCTTGATGGATCTGATGAACACAACAAAGATGAAGTTTGTCATCACAACTCTGTGTCACGCAATGAAAGGTCACACTTTTGTCCGCTTAATTTAGTCTTTTGTGTGCGTCTTATTGACACGTTAACACAAGCATCAGTGGCCTCTCTGTGTGTCGGTGTGTTTGTGTGTGTGTGTGCGTGTATGCGTGTGTGTTGATTATTAAATTCACACTGAAAATGAAATCTGCACTTAAAGCTTGATAGATGTTTTGCATTGATTGATGATCACATTCATACATCCATGCACACCTCCAATATTCTCATGCACACATGCAAGCACACAAAACACACACACACACACTCACACACTCACTCGCATTGCAAACCAGGCGAAAGAGGTCAGGGCAAAGGGTGAAGGTCACACACATTTTCCTTCCCCCTCCTTAAAGTTGTGTCATGTTAGTAAAGTTGTGTGAAGAAGAAAGTGAAGTAAAAGTTGCAACCTCCAAGAGAAGCGAACTTTCATTGACGGCAGCATCCATGTTGTTGTTTTCTTTCCTAACTTCTAATGCTGGGTTCATGGTTTGCTTCCCGGACGTCTTATCCGGGTTTGCTGTAATCATAAAGACAAAAAACATGGGAGACATCATACAAATGTACATATTAGACACACTCACATCATTTTCATACTTTACAAACATATTATTATCTTCATCACTATTATTATGTCGATCGAACAAATATGCAAATGATACTAATAAACCTGTCTCTGTGGAGCTGTACAGTGTAGATCAGGGGTGTCAAACTCAAATACAGAGTGGGCCAAAATTTAAAACTGAACAAATACGCGGGCCAAGGTTGAACAAATTAACCTTTTAATAGGGACCCAAACAAGTTTTCCATTGAATAATGAACAAGCAAGGCTTATATAACTTTATAGTGACATGCATAATGGAGTTTTAAATGATAATAATAATTAAAAAATATCAATGGCATATCAAATAAAATTTAAATAAAAATTGAATGACTCTTTTCTATTTGCAGCCTTCTGAGGTAAATATCAAAATAAACTTTTTCCACAGGCTAATGAATTTGAAAATAAAATAACAAGCAAAAATAAATCAACCATTCAGGCCTTTTTACTGCTCAGTTTGCGACACACTGATCTAATCTGATGTGCCCAAGCCAGATACCTGCCATCTTTTCTTGGATGCTAGTTCATTAATGTCGGGGCTCACGCTTTGAACTGAGGCAACCTGAGGTGGGCGGGGTTTGGTGGTAGTGGGGGTGTATATTGTAGCGTCCCAGAAGAGTTAGTGCTGAAAGGGGTTCTGGGTATTTGTTCTGTTGTGTTTATGTTGTGTTACGGTGCGGATGTTCTCCCGAAATGTACTAGTCATTCTTGTTTGGTGTGGGTTCACAGTGTGGCGCATATTTGTAACAGAGTTAAAATTGTTTATACGGCCACCTTCAGTGTGACCTGTATGGTTGTTGACCAAGTATGCCTTGCATTCCCTTGTCAGTGCGTGTATAAGCCACATATATTATGTGACTGAGCCGGCAAGCTGTTTCTATGTAGGAAAAGCGGAAGTGACGAAGAGTTGTAGAGGACGTTTAAAGCCGAGTCTTTAAGGCACGCCCCCAATATCGTTGTCCGGGTGGAAATCGGGAGAAATTCGGGAGAATGGTTGCCCCCTGGAAATTTTCTGCAGGGGCACTGAAACTTGTGAGTCTCCCAGGAAAATTGGGAGGGTTGGCAAGTATGAGTATTAGTGGTGAATGCAGTGTTACACTGCCGCTGTATAATACTGACGGGCCAGCTCTAATGTTAATTTGATAATGCCTCAAGGGCCAAATGAAATTACACAGTGGGCCAAATTTGGCCCGGGGGCCAGAGTTTGACACCCATGGTGTAGATCATCAAATAATAAATACGGTTTATCAATAAGCATATTATTGATTTTCAAACTGTCACAAACTCCTGAGTGGAAAAAAGTGTATACAAAAAAAATATTTGCACCATTATTTGTGACCTTATTGGATCAAATGTCTGAATGATTTTGTGTAACGTTGCATATTTTGTTAACATAAAAATATCAATTTGAACTCCGCTTTTTCCCAATCATGTATTCCTTATTGTGTACGTGTACCCAATGTTGTGACCTCACACCTGGAATATTTACAATGTAGTAGTACTTCACACAATACATGACAACATCCCATACACACTGCAGTCGTAGTACTTCACAATACATGGTAACATCTGTAGTACTTCACACAGTGCATGACTACAGTGTATTCCATACACACTGTTGTAGTAGTATTTCATTCAATACATGACTACATCTATAGTACTTCACACAGTGCATGACTATAGTATATCACATACACACGGTAGAAGTACTTTGCACATACATGACAACATCTCTAGTACTTCAGACAATACAGGGCAACATCCGAAACACACTGTAGTCATAGTACTTCGCACAATACATGATAACATTTGTAGTACTTCACACAATACATGACTATATCACATACACACAATACATGACAATATCTGTAGTGCTTTACACAAAACATGACTACAGCACGTACACATTATAGCAGTGGTTCTCAACCTTTTTTCAGTGATGTACCCCCTGTGAACATTTATTTAATTCAAGTACCCCCTAATCAGAGCAAAGCATTTTTGGTTGAAAAAAAGAGATAAAAAGTAAAATACAGCACTATGTCATCAGTTTCTGATTTTTTTAAATTGTATAACAGTGCAAAATATTGCTCATTTGTAGTAGTCTTTCTTGAACTATTTGGAAAAAAATATATAAAAATAACTAAAAACTTGTTGAAAAATAAACAAGTGATTCAATTATAAAAAATAAAGATTTGTACACATAGAAGTAACCATCAATTTAAAGTGCCCTTTTTGGGGATTGTAATAGAGATCCATCTGGATTCATGAAGCTAATTCTAAATATTTCTTCCAAAAAAATAAATCTTTAACATTAATATTTATGGAACGTGTCCACAAAAAAATCTAGCTGTCAACACTGAATATTGCATTGTTGCATTTCTTTTCACAGTTTATGAACTTACATTCATATTTTGTTGAAGTATTATTCAATAAATATATTTATAAAGGATTTTTGAATTGTTGCTATTTTTAGAATATTTTTGAAAAATCTCACGTACCCCTTGGCATACCTTCAAGTACCCCCAGGAGTACGCGTACCCCCATTTGGAACCACTCCATTATAGAAGTACTTCACAAAATACATGACAACATTTGTAGTACCTCACACAATACATGATTACATCACATAGACACTGTAGTAGTACTTTTCGCAATATATGACTACATCAACTACACACAGTAGTAGCAGTACTTTACACAATACATGATAACATCTGTAGTACACACTGTAGTAGTACTTCACACAATACATATTTGTAGTACTTTACACAATACATGACTATATCACTTACAGTACATGACAACATTTATAGCACTTTACATGATACATGACTACAACATGTACACAATATAGTAATGCTTCACAAAGTATATGACAACATCTGTAGTATTCATACAGTACATGACTACATCACATACACACCGTAGTAGTACTTCATATAATATGTGACTACATCATATACACACTGTAGTAGTTGTACTTCACACAATACATGACAACATCTGTGGTACACACTTTTGTAGAATGTCACATTCGCAGTTATTTACACAATACATGACTACAGTGCATACACACAATAGTAGTACTTCACACAGTGCATCACAAAATCACATACACACTGAAGTAGTACTTCACACAATGTAGTACTTAACATAATCCATGACAAGATCACATCATGTACAGTAGAGATATTAGATGTACAGCTGGTGTTTCAGTTGTAAAGTAAAAAGTGTTCTGCAGGTATTCGGTGTACAGTAAATGCATTTTGTAGGTTTAATGAAAAGTTAACGTAAACGGACAAAAAAGGTGAGAACTTGCAGGAGTTATTTCAAACAATATATCAACTTGAACATGCAACACTTCCAACTCTTATGACCAACAATAATAAATAATAATAAATAACAATAGCAAATCCATATGCGCGCTTCATGCAGAGATAGCAGCTTTACTAATGTCATAATTATATTAATGACTGTCCACTTTTCATTTGATGTATGTACAAAATATTATTCCATAAAGGTAAAGGTACACATATGAACTAGTATACTTTATATACAAAATAACATTACAAATATGAAATAGGTATTATAAAAGCACTAGCTAAAAATACTATAAAAGCACATCAAAAGGTGTAATTGTTGTCCCCATGTGACATTTGACCTTTGGGGCCGAATGCAAATTTTTTTAGACAAGAAAAAGAAAATATGCTCAGGATTTTTGGGGTTCATTAATATAACATCAGTTTATTCTCTGACATTTGCTGCCTCCCTGTGTGATAAGCATGTCATACAAATATTTAATATTTAGTTTGTGTGGTCGATGTCACATGTGAGGAAGTGTGTTTGCGTGTTTGATGCGTGTTTGCGTGTTCGTCTTATTCGCTGTCAGAGGTCATGTGACTCAGATCAGCCTTTGCTCTGTCACTCATTGGAGCAGCCTCAGATTAGTCACGCAACACACGCATGCACACACACAAACACACACACACACACAAACAAACACACACAGTCTCATTAGAAGTATGTATATATGTACATATAAATGTACATGATTCAATGTGCATAGTATATAAAACGTCCACATTAAAACTTGCAGAATCTCCTCTTAATTTTCTACAAACTCCATCGTCATCCTTCATCTTCACCATGTCAGTTTTTGCAACAAAAATATTTTTCGTCTGGACATCTGACACACTAAACAAAACAATTTCCTCTTTTTAATATGCAGCATTTTTTAAATATGAGTTTGTTTATTTTTTATGGCAGTGTTGACAAATCAAAGCAACAAGTCACTTTTGTAAATAAACAGTAATGACAGAAGTAAAAAAAAAAAAAAAACGTTTAAAATTATGAACGGCAACTTGATTTTCTTTATGTAAATTTAGGTAGAAAAAACATAAAGAACATTTAATTAACATCAAATATTGTTATTATAATGTTTACTCTGCAAGAAGTTTTTTTTCACTCAAGTACTTCCATCTGAAAATATTACTTTAATGTTTGTTGGTTTTACTGTTGAAAACAGACTAAAAGTGTTTGACAATAATGATTATCATAATCATAATAATTGTTGCAAATTACAAAACTAGTCATTTATTGACCAACATTGTAAAAATAACCTTCAACAAAATAAACAGTACAAACAAGCAAAAAGAAACAATGAAACGAGAAAAGCTGAAATGTGATATGAATAACTAATAATTAATAACACAAAGTGTACAAATATGTAATGTAGCTTTAATATGAAAATGTAATGGATTAGATTCTTTAGAATGAAAAAAGGTGGTGTAGGAAAATCTTAAAAATCTATTTTTTTTTTTTACATATTCTGTAAAGCGACATACTGTATGTAGCATATAGCCAACAACTATGTGTTCTGTGTGACATTTTGTGCATCATGATTATTAGTAGTATTAATAGTTGAAATTATTTATTTTTTTTGCTGGATTTTTTTTTTTACCTTTTCTTGTACATTTAGAATATGCAAATAAAAAAATAAGTTTAGGCATTATTGATGCAGAATGATTACAGAATTAATAGTTGTTTTATTACATAATTCGCTGAAAAAGCTGCTTGTTGTGTTTGATTTTAAAAAAACAATTAATCTACAAAGACAATATCACAATGGCTGACCCCAAAAAAAGCATTTTATAACTTTTTAATAAAAATTCATAAACATTTTGACTGGTATGAACGGCTTGTTTACTCCTTACAACTGTTTTTATTAGCATTTATTCACTCTAACTGCTATGACTGTAATGCACATTAACTCATAATTGCCAGCTAATAAAGTGTTCTGTCAACGCCTTTGGTGCAAACACACACACACGTGCACACAAACACACGCACACGCACACACCCCATAAGTGATGGAAATGAATGAATTAAAGTAGTTAATTAGCGTCCATGTGTGTTTTTGTTTCCATCTTACAGCAGCGCTCGGAGAGGATGAAATCAGGAAAGATAAACATAATTAATATGAATTATCGCACTTCCGTTGCCAACAAAGCTGCTTTTATTCATGAACTCCAGTCTTGAGCATTGCTTTCTTTGCTTTTTTTTTCCTGTATAAGAATATGTCGCCTTGTGCACGTGTGAGTTTACGTGTCTGGCTTTAAATTTCTAATTTTTTACTGAAATAACACAGCCAGCAAACCCTGTTGATGAGTCAGATGTTTGCAGTAAAGAATAAAAATGATATGACTCGACCACACAGAAACATTGTTTGATTTCACTGTCTGTTTCCTACCAATTACGCCCAATTACTTTTTACCAATTACGTCTCATTTTCCTGTTCTTTTTAACAATAAATCACACAAAAGTTCTGACGTCGACTTCCTCAGAGCCAAGGGAATATTATTATCATTATGAATATTAATCAAAGCTCTGATCTCAAGCCAACGTTTCCTTGAAAGGCTGCACACAGAAAGATAAAAGAAGGCAATATTTGAGATATATATATATATATATATTTTTTTTATGAACCTTTAGGACATTTTGACCTTGTGCACACAGAAAATGCAGACCCAGCAAAAAATGTGACAAACTTCAGGGGTGTCAAAAGTACGGCCAGCAGGTCGTATCAGGCCCGTAAACAGTTTTAATCCAGCTCACAGCCCGTGAGATGAGTTAGCTAAGTAAAGAAATTAGCGTACATTTTTTTATGTTAAAAATTGCTGTACTAAATGTGTCTAAGAGATGTCGCAATACCAATTCAAGTGTTACCCACATCACACATGACGCTTTTTAAAGATGATGTGTCAGCTGACTTTAAGATATACTTGCCAACCTTGAGACCTCCAAATTCAGGAGATGGGGGCGAGGGGTTGTTGAGGTGGGCGGGGTTGAGGGCGGGGTTAAGGGGGAGGAGTATATTTATTGCTAGTATTCACTGAAATGTATATATATATATATATATATATATATATATATATATATATATATATATATATACATATACATATACATATATATATATATATATATATATATATATACATATATATATATATATATATATATATATATATATATATATATAGTAGGTAGGTCTTTATTGTTATTGCAACAAGTACAACGAAACTTTGTTTTAAGCACAAACCTGTTCAAGATTAGACAAACAAACAGTCTACAGGGTTACAGAACAAGAACGCTGATGGGTCGCCATAAGGCGCCCCGTAAAAGATGGGAAAAAGGTCAACGCTGGGGAAGGATGAGTAAAAAAATACAATGCAGACTGGGCCCCTAAGGGGGCCCAGTTCGGAGTGAGAAAAAACCTCCATAGCAAATAGATAGATAGATAGATAGTACTTTATTGATTCCTTCAGGAGAGTTCCTTCAGGAAAATTAAAATTCCAGCAGCAGTGTACAGAGTTGAGATCAATTAAAAAAAAAAGTAAAAAGTAAATAATGGGGGTTTAAAAGGAAACAAAATAGAGAAATATTACAAAAATAATAAAAACAATGGGAATAACAATATAACAGTAAAATAAGAATATGACAAGACAAATTAGGCAGTAGTGACCATGTTATGAAAACGTATTGCACTGTTAATGTTTTGCATCCCCTGTCATCCTAATACCACCCGTCCCCCGTCCCAGAGAGGAGTTGTACAGTCTAATGGCGTGTGGGACAAAGGAGTTCTTGAGTCTATTAGTCCTGCACTTGGGATGAAGCAGTCTAGCACTGAACAGGCTCCTCTGGCTACTGATAACGCTATGCAGAGGGTGACTGGCATCATCCAGGATGCTCACTAGTTTGTCAACAGTCCTCTTCTCTGCCACCGTCACCAGTGTGTCCAGTTTCATTCCGATTGTAGAACCGGCCCGTCTGATCAGTTTCTCAAGTCTGGAGCTGTCCTTCTTTGATGTACTGCCCCCCCAGCACACTACCATGTAGAACAGAACACTGGCAACCACAGACTGGTAGTACATCCACAGGAGTTTTCTACAAATGTTGAAGGAGTGCAGTCTCCTGAGGAAGTACAGCCTGCTCTGTCCTTTCTTGTACTGGTGGTCCGTGTTAACAGTCCAGTCCAGCTTATTGTCCACCCAAACCCCGAGGTACTTGAATGAGTCCACGGTCTGTACCTCAACTCCCTCGATCACAATAGGTTGTGACCGTGGACTCGACCTCCCAAAGCACATATACATATTACAACATACATCTCGAGATATCTAGCAACAGAGGGAAGGGAGTTCAAGGTCATGGTGGTAGGTTGCAGCTCTCAGGCGCTGACAATCCATTCATCACCCCTTGACTTTCAGTGAATTCTAGCTATATATATATATATATTTATATATATATATATACATACATATAAATATATATTTATTTTATTATTGTCCATCCTCGTTCTATTCTCTGTCACTATCTTTCTAACCATGCTGAACACCCTGTCTGATGACTTGCAAGCGTACTTCTTCTTCTTACTCGTCGTCGCCATGTCTCTTCTTCGTTCTTCTGCTTCATCTCTGGTATGTTTTTTAACATTACTACTTGCCGTAGTTTTGAAGCAATGCATGATGGGAATCCGGATGTTGTGTGTCAGTGTATTAACGATGGAATAAACACACCATGAGCAATAGCTCCGTGCCTGCCTACTTTATGTGTTACAGATAAACCTATGGATAACAGAAACATATATGATCTCCTTCTTGTTGTGTGTACAGTTGTGCATGCTCCAAAAGCCGTAGATGTTATAACGTGACTGGGCCGGCACGCTGGTTATATGGAGAAAAAGCGGATGTACAAAAGGCTGTCCTCACTCAGGTCCGCATGGACCTGGAGGGGCCGTGCCTTGTTGTCCGGCTGGAAATCGGAAGAAATTCGGTTGACGCGGGAGATTTTCGGGAGAGGCACTGAAATTCGGGAGTCTCCCGGAAAATAAGGGGGGTTGGCAAGTATGCTTTAAGAGCCCTGCGGAAGGGCTGCCGCTACTCCGCAGAAAAGGAGAAATCAGTGCAGGTGCAAGCAATCAGCTGCTCTTGTTGTGGCTGGCAGCAGATGGCGGCAGACTGATGCAGTAGCGACGCACAATGCCTTCTTTCATTGTAAATGATCCACTCAATGGATAAAATAATGAAAAAGTTAGTTGAATACACTTAAGTCAACATGACTATCATCTTTGTAGTTGTTAAGCCTGGAATATAGTTTAGTTTAGTTTAGTCTTTATTTGAAGGGACAATGCACAGAAACATTAAGCTCAAAGACGGATATGTTCTGTACCAGATTATAGCTAAATAGCTAATTTCCCTCTGCAGTCCCTGGCTACCTAAATTAAAGGGATACGAAAATCATGCAATAAAATCATTACAATAAAATCATACCATATCACATAATCAAATTTTAAAAAGTCATAAAATGCCCTTTCATGGACACATACTTAATATACAATACAACCACATCTCATTTACATCATCACACCAAGACAATACATGCTCTTGTTCACGCTCGCGTCGCGTAGCTTGCGTGCCCCCGGTCGGCGTCTTGTTTGATGTATAGGTCCTCTAGGGCAGTGGTTCTCAACCTTTTTTCAGTGATGTAACCCCTATGAAAATGTTTTTAATTCAAGTACCCCCTAATCAGAGCAAAGCATTTTTGGTTGAAAAAAAGTGATAAAGAAGTAATATACAGCACTATGTCATCAGTTTCTGATTCATTAAATTGTATAACAGTGCAAAATATTGCTCATTTGTATTGGTCTTTGTTGAACTATTTGGAAATAAGGATATAAAAATAACTATAAACTTGTTGAAAAATAAACAAGTAACTCAATTATAAATAAAGATTTCAAAACATAGAAGTAATAATCAACTAAAAGTGCCCTCTTTGGGGATTGTAATAGAGATCCATCTGGATTCATGAACTTAATTCTAAAAATGTCTTAACAAAAAAAGAAATCTTTAACATCAATATTTATGGAACGTGTCCACAAAAATTATAGCTGTCAACACTTAATATTGCATTGTTGCATTTCCTTTCACAGTTTATGAACTTACATTTATATTTTATTGAAGTATTATTTAATAAATATATTTATAAAGGATTTTAGAATTGTTGCTATTTTTAGAATGTTTTTTTAAAGATCTCAAGTACCCCTTGACATACCTTCAAGTACCCCCAGGGGTACGCGTACCCCCATTTGAGAACTACTGCTCTAAGGGGTGGCGCTATACTTGTAATTCTCTTTCAAAACACCCAAGGAGCAGTGTCTTCGGAAGGAGTAACTGGAGCTGTTGCTGACGAGATACTCTATTTCCTTCCTGTGAAGTGACGACATCGACATCTGTGTCTACACGATGACATCATGTCTTTGAAAGACCAACACAATAAAACAATAAATGTTTTGAAATCAATTATATTTACATTTATTGTTCAAGAACTTATTATTACTACGTAACATCCATCCATCCATTTTCTACCACTTATTCCCTTTTGTCTGACATAAATGAAACAAAATGCAATATTTGGCCGCACGTGGGCCTACAGCAGTAGTCGGCAACCCTCGGATCTAAAGACGCATGCAGCTCTTTACCGCCGCCTTAGTGGCCCCCTGGAGCTTTTTAAAAAAATGTATGAAATTGAAAAACATGGAGGGGAAATATTTTTTGGGTTTTAATATGGTTTCTGTCAGAGGACAAACATGACACAAATCTTCCTAATTCTTACAAATTCCACTGTTTATATTAAATATTCCTCTCTGAATAGAGTATTTGGAGGACGCCATTTTGTCCAATGCCTTTTTGTCCTACTAATTTTGGTGGTCCTTGAACTCACCGTAGTTTATTCATATATATAACTTTCTCTAACACTGCCACAGAAAGACACCTTTCATGCCAGTCCTTTAGTTGTCCCATATTGTCCACCAAAAGTTTTATACTGTGCGTAAATGCACAAATATGAGCTTTGTTGATGTTATTGCCCAGCTGGAGTACTAGTCAGGCATATTTCGTCACCGCATGACTGCAAGCTAATCGATGCTGGCATGCTATTTAGGCTAGCTGTATGTACATATTGCATCATTATGCCTTGTTTGTAGGTATATTTGAGCTCATTTAGTTTCCTTTACTTATGTCCCCAGAGTATTTAATTTATATTTGCATGTGTCATGACATATTAACTGTATGTAATATTGACAGCATTTCTGATAGTTGTTTGTGTGCCATTATAGACCGCAGCACACGTTACCCAGCTGGCAGAAGATTGTAATAAATCCGTTAGAAGAAGACAGGCTGCTATTTCCTTTAACTTGGACAATTATACATTTGACCATAGATTTCACCCATGGTCATGAGCTTTGGGTTATGACCGAAAGGATAAGATCACGGGTACAAACGGCCGAAATGAGTTTCCGCCGCTGGGTGGCGGGGCTCTCCCTTAGAGATAGGGTGAGAAGCTCTGTCATCCGGGAGGAGCTCAAAGTAAAGCTGCTGCTCCTCCACACCAAGAGGAGCCAGATGAGGTGGTTCGGGCATCTGGTCAGGATGCCACCCGAACACCTCTTTAGGGAGGTGTTTACGGCAGGGCACGTCCAAGCGGTAGGAGGCCACGGGGAAGACCCAGGACACGTTGGGAAGACAATGTCTCCCGGCTGGCCTGGGAATGCCTCGGGATCCCCCGAGAAGAGCTGGACGAAGTGGCTGGGGAGAGGGAAGTCTGGGCTTCCCTGCTTCGGCTGCTGCCCCCGCGACTCAACCTCGGATAAGTGGAAGAAGATGGATGGATGGATGAAATTATACCTTCGGCCATCCTAAATATAGCTCGGTTGGTAGAGAAGCCGTGCCAGCAACTTGAGGGTTGCAGGTTCGATCCCCACTTCCGCCATCCTAGTAACTGCTGTTGTGTCCTTGGGCCAGACACTTTACCCACCTGCTCCCAGTGCCACCCACACTGGTTTAAATGTAAAAATTAGATATTGGGTTTCATTATGTAAAGCGCTTTGAGTCACTAGAGAAAAAGCGCTATATAAATATAGTACACTTATAAAAATATAGTACACTAAGTAGATTCCAGGAGTTATCTCACTCTCTGAGAAATATCCGTTTTACTAACATTTTCCAAAGTTGGAAAAATATCTTTCAACATTTCTGTCAACAAAGTTTTGCGTCAGCCTGCAACACAGTCATTTTGATAGTCTGTATAGCTAATATAGACATGTATATCATTTGTTGCCTTCATTACAACACTTACAAAAGGCTTTTAATCTTCAGAGAGATTTTTTTTTTTTTTGGTCCAAAACTGCTCTTTCAACATTTTTGGTGGCCGACACCTGGCCAAATGTTCATCCATCCATCCATTTTCTACCGTTTGTCCCTCTTGAGGTCACGGGGGTTGCAGGAGCCTATCTCAGCTGCATTCAGGCGGAAGGTGGGGTACACGTGGACAAGTCGCCACCTCATTGCAGGGCCAACACAGTCTGGTTAGCAATCATTTTATATTTTTTTACAACATCATGTACAATAAAATCCATCCATCCATTTTCTACCGCTTATTCCCTTTCGGGGTCGCGGGGGGCGCTGGCGCCTATCTCAGCTACAATCGGGCGGAAGGAAGGCAGGGTATGAATTATTTTAGTTTTTCTTAGGCAAATGATCCAGGATTTAGGAGGTTCTACCACAAAATGGTAAGAAGTGTTACTGTCCAAGTCAGGGGTCTCCAAAGAGGGGCACGGCTATTTGCGGCTCACAGCTAATTTGTTTGCACATTTTGAAAATACTATTACAAAAAAACTTAAAAAGTAGAATAACAGAGCAAACTAGTGTAATGTAACGAGAAAATTGATACTAATAACACAAAGCTGCCATTCAGGCTGGTGTGAATTATTTACCTATACAAGGTTCCAATTACTTCACAGAAAATATTTCACTTTGAAACATTTCTTGGGAAGCATTTGACATATTTTGTGTGTATCAAAAAATACAAAACAATTTATAATAATTACAAAAAAATTTTTAAAAAAATTGTTTTTACTTGTAATTGACAAATGGATCTGAAGTTGATTTTGAGATTTAAGCGTTAAAAGTAAAAATAGTATTTATTGATCTATGACTTATTTTTTAACACAAAATAATATATCTTTATTTATGACTTTTAATACTTTTATGAGTAGGTACCTTTCAGATCTTTAAACATTTTTGTCGGTTCTTCTTTCAACTGTCATTGTACGAAATGTAATATTGAATCGAAAGCAATGTTGTTATGAAATATTTGCCTATTTAAGCTTTGACTTATTTCACATCAAATATTCCACTTTGAAAACTTTTTGGAGGAAAATATTGCATATTTGTTTTATTGTCATCACAAACATGATTTTCTTTGACAAAAAAAGGGCATGCAACATAGGAACACATTTTAACTCAATGGCAACTGATAGATCTGAAGTTGATTTATTGATATTTAAGTATTGAACTTGAAAGTTAAAAAGATTACTTATTACACACTTTAATGACAGGGACCCTTTTAGGTCTCCGCAACCTTTAACATTCACCAAAATTAAGGGGCGCCCTAAAGGTTTACAATATTATATATTGTATTGGTTTTAAAATTTTAAAATATCAAAATGGCCCCCGCATTCTTTCAGTTTTAATTTTGCGGCCCTCAGTAGAAAAAGTTTAAACACCCTTGGTCGAAGTATTTAGTTACTTGGCTATTTAGTTACTTAGTTACTTAGTTACTTGTACCATCATGTGCAAGGAAATCTGACAGCAGTGAATAAACAAATCGCAGCATGTTGCAGACATGCAAGTATTTATGTTAATGGAAATAAAACTTAAAAGAAACAGTGAAAAGGATAAAGTATGAATAGACCAGTACGCAGAGAGCTTCATGGAATGGGCTTCTATGGCCGGGCAGCTGCATGTAAGCCATACATCACCAAGTCCAATGCAAAGCGTTGGATAAAGTCATGTAAAGCACGTCGCCACTGGACTCTAGAACAGTAGAGTCGTGTTCTCTGGAGTTATGAATCACACATTTCCATCTGACAATCTAATGGACCAGTCTGGTTTAGAGTTTACCAGAAGAACGGTACATTTCGGACTACAATATGCCAAGTGTAAAATTTGGTGGAGGAGGAATTATGGTGTGTTGTTTTCTTTCCAGGAGTTGGGTTTGACCCATAGTTCCAGTGAAAAGAACTTTGAATGCTCCAGGATACCAAAACATTTTGGACAATTCCATGCTCCCAACCTTCTGGGAACAGTTTGGAGCGGGCCCCTTCCTCTTTCAACATGACTGTGCACCAGTGCACAAAGCCAGGTCCATAAAGACATGGATGACAGAGTCTGGTGTGGATGAACTTGACTGACCTGCGCAGAGTTCTGACCTGAACCTGATCCTATACACACACTCCGCAACCTTGTGGACAGCTTCAACCAGAAAGGTTGAAGCTGTAATAGCTGCAAAAGGTGGACCAACATCATATATATATATATATATATATATATATATATATATGTATGGGCAACACGGTGGTAGAGGGGTTAGTGCGTCCGCCTTACAATTCTAAGATCCTGAGTAGTCAGGGTTCAATCCTTGGCTCGGGATCTTTCTGTGTGGAGTTTGGATGTTCTCCCCGTGACTGCGTGGGTTCCCTCCGGGTACTCCGGCTTCCTCCCACTTCCAAAGACATGCACCTGGGGATAGGTTGATCGGCAACACTAAATTGGCCCTAGTGTGTGAATGTGAGTGTGAATGTTGTCTGTCTATCTGTGTTGGCCCTGCGAAGAGATGGCAACTTGTCCAGGGTGTAGCTGAGATAGGCACCAGCGCCCCCCTGCAACCCCAAAGGGAATAAGCGGTAGAAAATGGATGGATATATATATATATACATAAATATATATATATATATATATATATATATATATATATATATATATATATATATATATATATATACTGTATATATATATATATATATATATATATATATATGTATGTGTGTCTCAAGACTACTTAATCTCGATGAAGTAGTCTTGTGATTTTTCCCAAACATTCATATTGCGCTCTACCACGGTATCGAGCACTATTCTCTGGATAATCAAATCAAGATATATATATATTTATGTATATATATATATATTAGGGGTGGGCAAATTAATGCGTTAATTACGAGTTAACTCATCAATCTATTAACGCCGACAATTATTTTATCGCACATTTGCGTATGTTGTTTACATGCTTTTATTTTGTTAACGCCTTTTCTTAACAAGATGGCGTCGCCCAGACGGGCTTCGGCTTCGAGGGGCTCTTGGTAAAGATGGAACATTTGGCAAAAATACCGGACAGTTCATGGCTGGCTTACAGCGTGGTCACTCCGGGATCACTTACGACCGCCAGACAATTCTGAATGTGGATAGATTGGGCCGTTTTGGACTGAATGACGCGTGCTTGCTAGACCGACTAGCTAGCATGGGAATACTTTGCCGGCTACATCCAGCGGCCTGTGAAGCAGCGGAGTATATATGTTGTCCGTCTATTCATGAATAATGCAGACGAGGAGTGTTGGCTGAGTTCTTAACGTTTACTTTTAGAGCGTGCATATCACAACATACAAGATACCGTCATGGCAACACAACCTATGCCGGCCTACCGCGCATACTCGTCACTCCTGTTGCATGCTGGGTAGGGTAATTCTTTATTTCCCTGGCTCAAAACATCACAATATAGTACCATGTATATGATGCGTTAAGTTTATCAAAGCACCAAGCAAACAATCGGAAAATTCCCATCATATCAATTCCTAGATATGGTCATAATTATTTTAAGTGCACTACGCAGAATAAACACAACATTATTAATATTGCTACTACGGATAATTTGATCAAAAATTCCCTAAAACAGCCCACTACCTATAATATAGGTTTTTTAAACATAAGATCCCTGATTAAAAAAAATGTTCCTGCTGTTACCTCAGAAATTGCCTGTTCAGATGTTATGATTGTGGCTCAGAGATTTGTATGTAGATTATATTTATTTTCCATAACAAACCGGATAACTTAAATACCCTGGCAGAGGAAATAAGCTTAAATGTTTGTATTCACATTTTTTGAGTTGATTTTCATAAAATATGCTATTTAACTGCTACTGTTTAACAAGTACTGATTTAAATTGTGTTTGCACAACAAATGTTTTGGCGCTTTTGTTCATGTGGGAGAATATTCCAATAAAGGTGCACTACACACTACTTTTGAATTCATTATTGGGCTTTGCGTATACAATGCAGTTAATCGCGATTAATCGGAGGAAAAGTGTGATTAAATTCGATTAAAAATTTTAATCGTTGCCCAGCCCTAATATCTGTATATATATATATATATATATATATATATATATATATATATATATATATATATATATATATATATATATATATATATATATATATTCCATCCCTCCATCTATTTTCTTCCGCTTATCCGAGGTCGGGTCGCAGGGGCAGCAGCCTAACAGGGAAGCCCAGACTTTCCTCTCCCCAGCCACTTCGTCCAGCTCTTCCCGGGGGATCCCGAGGCTTTCCCAGAGCTGCCGGGAGACACAGTCTTCCCTACGTGTCCTGGGTCTTCCCCGTGGCCTCCTACCGGTTGAACGTGCCCTAAACACCTCCCTAGGGAGGCATTCGGGTGGCATCCTGAACAATTGCCCGAACCACCTCATCTGGCTCCTCTCGATGTGGAGGAGCAGCAGTTTTATTTTGAGCTCACCCGGGATGGCAGAGCTTCTCACCCTATCTCTAAGAGAGGGCCCCGCCACCCGGCGAAGGAAGCTCACTTCAGCCGCTTGTACCCGTGACCTTGTCCTTTCAGTTATAACCCAAAGCTCATGACCATAGGTGTGGATGGGAACGTAGCTCGACCGGTAAATTTAGAGCTTTGCCTTCCGGCTCAGCTCCTTCTTCACCACAACGGATCGATACAGCGTCCGCATTACTGAAGACACCGCACCGATCCGCCTGTCGATCTCACGATCCACTCTTCTTTCATTCGTGAAAGGCATATATATATATATATTTTTTTTTTTTTTTTGATTGGATTATCCAGAGAATAGTGCTCGATACCGTGGTAGAGCACAATATTGAGGTTCCCTCAATCATCAGGGGATTGAGGGAACCCCTCATGAAACAGTTCTGTAGAGATGAAGTAATCTTGTGATTTTTCCCACACATACATATATATATATATATACCTGTGACCCCCCCCCCCTCCCCAAAAAAGGGACAAGCGGTAGTAAATGGATAGATAGATAGATAGATAGATAGATAGATAGATAGATATATAGATAGATAGATAGATAGATAGATAGATAGATAGATAGATAGATAGATAGATAGATAGATAGATAGATCGATAGATAGATAGATAGATAGATAGATAAGTCCTTGACCTAAGCAAACACATTTTTTGTATCATATAAGTGGGTATATTCATATGTGCATATGCGTGTGCATGTGTGTGCACTGTATGTTTATGTGTAAATATATGCGTGTATGTGCTTAAACTGCATATCTCTGTACACTGTATGCGTGTATAAGCACTGCATATGTGTAAATGTGTGTCTGTGTTTTGTTTTTTTTTTGCCTGGCAAGTTGCGCCAAAATCCCGCCCACTTGTCTCAGCGTGCATGCGTGCGTGTGCGTGCGCGCGTGTGTGTAGACAGGAAATCCACAGCACAGAGAGAGAGAAAAAGAGAGAGAGAGAGAGAGAGAGAGAGAGAGAGAGAGAGAGAGAGAGTAGTGGTCGATCAAGGCCTTGTTGTCACGCGAGCTCGCCGTCTGTCAAACCCTCCTCCCCCGACCCCCCCTCACTTGACAGGACGTTGGCGGGAGTCCAAAAGCTTGCGTGCGAACCAAAAAGAACATAAAATATTTCATAATAGCAACAGCTGCTCAATATTGATGACTGCTGCTGGCTGACACTCATTGTGCTCTGTGATACAAACTAATACTACTATCAAATAATGCATTATATTGCCATCAAGTATTTTTTTAAGTGCATACTACAATCAACTACTTCATTATACTGCATTATACTCCAAACAAATACTTCATTATACTGCATTTTACTGCATTATACTGCATTGCGGCTCAATCCAATACTTAATTTTACTACATTATACTACAATTATACTCCAATCGAATACTTCATTTTACTGCATTATACTACAATCAAATACATCAAGAACATTTCAATATACTACAATCAAATAAGTCAATATTACTTCATAACACTAAAGTCAAATATATCATTGATACATTTATATACTGCAAACAAATATCTCAATAATACTTCATTGTGCCACAAGCGAATACATCAAGAATACTTTATTATACTACAATCAACTGCATCAACAATACTTTATTATAATACAATAAAATATCTCAATAATACTTAATTACACTGCAATCAAATACCTCAATAATTCTTCATTATACTACAATAAAATATCTCAATATATTTTTTTTTATTTAATCAAATTATCATACTACAATGACAGCATTATTCCAAAATTTAATTATTTAATTTTTGTCCTCAAAATTTTACAGACAATACCCTGGTTTTTAGTCACCTCCCTGACTAGACCAAGAGGAATGCAGCACTGAACAGAGACATCCTGGATGAAAACCAACACTTCCCATCCAACCTGATGGAGCTTGAGAGGTGCTGTAAAGAGGAATGGCCCAAACTGCCCCAAGATAGGTGTGCCAAGCTTATGGCATCATATTAAGAAAATACTTGAGACTCTAATTTCTGCCAGAGGTGCATCAAAAAGTATTGACCTAAGGCTGTGAATACTTTAGTACATGTGATTTATTTATAAACACATATATAATATATATATATATATATATATATATATATATATATATATATATATATATATATGTGTATATATATATATATATATATACATATATATATAAAATGATTGTATTATCCAGAGATAATATATATATATATATATATATATATATATATATATATATATATATATATATATATATATATTAGGGGTGGGCAAATTAATGCGTTAATTGCGAATTAACTCATCAATCTATTAACGCCGACAATCATTTTATCGCACATTTGCGTATGTTGTTTCCATGCTTTTATTTTGTTAACGCCTTTTCTTATAAAGATGGCAGCGCCCCGATGCGCTTCGGCGTGGAGGGGCTCTTGGTAAAGATGGAACATTTGGCAAAAATACCGGACAATTCTGCAAATTTCATGGCTGGCTTACAGCGTGGTCACTCCGGGATCACTTACGACCGCCAGACAATTCTGGATGTGGATAGATCGGGCCGTTTTGGACTGAATGACGCGTGCTTGCTAGACCGGCTAGCTAGCATGGGAATACTTTGCCTGTGAATCCAACGGCCTGTGAAGCAGCGGAGTATATGTGTTGTGTGTCTATTTATCAATAATGCAGACGAGGAGTGTTGGCTGAGTTCTTAACGTTTGCTTTCAGAGCGTGCATATCACAACATACAAGATGCCGTCATGGCGACACACAACATTTACCGGCCTACCGCGCATGCTCGTCACTCCTGTTGCATGCAGGGTAGGGTAGTTCTTTTTTCCCCTGGCTCATAACATTACAATATAGTACCGTGTATATGATGCGTTCAGTTTATCAAAGCACCAAGCAAACAGATATGGTCATAATTATTTTAAGTCCACTACGCAGAATATACACAACATTATTAATATTGCTACTACGGATAATTTGATCAAAAATTCCCTAAAACAGCCCACTACCTATAATATGAGTTTTTTAAACATAAGATCCCTAATAAAAAAAAAATGTTTCTGCTGTTACCTCAGAAATTGCCTGTTCAGATGTTATGATTGTGGCTCAGAGATTTGTATGTAGATTATATTTATTTTCCATAACAAACAGGATAACTTAAATACCCTCGCAGTGGCAATAAGCTTAAATGTTTGTATTTAAATTTTTTGAGTTGATTTTCATAAAATTTGCTATTTAACTGCTACTGTTTAACAAGTACTGATTTAAATTGTGTTTGCACAACAAATGTTTTGGCGCTTTTGTTCACGTGGGGGAATATTCCAATAAAGGTGCACTACACAC
>NC_084625.1:38363554-38468554 GCF_033978795.1 Nerophis ophidion
CCTCAACTTTATCACTATTTATTGCCACTTTTCCCAACTTCTTTGTCACGTGTTGCTGGCATCAAATTCTAAAGTTAATGATTATTTGCAAAAAAAAAAATTTTTTTGATCAGTTTGAACATCAAATATGTTGTCTTTGTAACATATTCAACTGAATATGGGTTGAAAATGATTTGCAAATCATAGTATTCCGTTTATATTTACATCTAACACAACTTCCAAACTCATATGGAAACAAGGTTTGTATTTTTTTTAGATCTTTAAGATGGAAACTGTAGCTGCCATTATGATGTGCACTCATGTTTTATAATGACCGTAAGTCTTGAACTAAACAAAGTATTTCAATGGTTGAAATCTGCGCTTTTGCATGATATGCTAGTTACTATGGTAATCTAATTAATTACTTTGGTTATCTAAGTCACAGCAGCTCAGACGAGGCACCAAGCAGTGTGGGTGAGGAGTGTTTCCACAGAGTGTTTCCAGAGCCTGAAATGCGGGTGTCAGGGACAGACCCAAAAGGAGATTTTTACAATACATTCATAAATATCAGATTTTAGGTTTTTTTATTTTATTTTACTATTTGCATTCATATTTCGCTGTTTGTTGCATTTTTGTTCTGTTTTGCTTGATTGTAAAATATGTGGATGGATAGTGGGTGTGACGTTCATATGTTGTCAATATTCAGTGTTTTATCCTTAATAGTTAATATTGTAAATCCTACATTCTTTATTTTCTTGTACATTCCGGGTGTCTCATTCAGTAAAAAAATTTAAAATTGCATTCCGTTTTTTAAGGTGGTCTGTCACAACGTTTTTAGCATTCGATCTGACATTATTGCGAGGTTTTGTATTAGTGTTCCTAAAAATAGATACACCGGCCCCCAGAGACATTTTTTTCTCTAAATTTGGCCCCAGATTTAAAATAATTGCCCAGGCCTGGGTTAGATGGATACTTGTCTTTTTTGAATTGGAGTTTTTCTCTGCTTTCATTTGTGAGTTTTGTAAACTTAGTGCCTTCTTTTTCTACTAGACAAGTGGTCGGCAACCCAAAATGTTGAAAGAGCCATATTGGACCAAAAAAAACAAAAAAAATCTGTCTGGAGCCACAAATAATTAAAAGCCATATTACATACAGATAGTGTGTCATGAGATATCAATTCAATTATGAGGACTTAAAGGAAACTAAATGAGCTGAAATATAGCTGCAAATGAGGCATAATGATGCAATATGTACATATAGGTAGCCTAAATAGCATGTTAGCATCGATTAGCTTGCAGTCATGCAGTGACCAAATATGTCTGATTAGCACTCCACATAAGTCAATAACATCAACAAACCTCACCTTTGTGCATTCATGCACAGCGTTATAAGTTTGGTGGACAAAATCAGACTGAAAAAGAAGTGGCATAAATCTTGTCGGAGAAAGTTATGCATGTAAAGAAACTAGGATGAGTTCAAGGACCGCCAAAATTAGTAGGACATAACGGCACTCGCCAAATACTCGAATCAGTGAAGCATGTTTGATATAAACAGTGTGCTGTATAGCAATTAGGGAGGTTTGTGTCATGTTTGTCCTCCTACAAAAACCAAATTAAAACAAAAAAAAATATTTTTTTACCCTCATTTCAACATTTCATATATTTTGGAAAAAGCTCCAGAGAGCCACTAGGGCGGCGCTGCAGAGCCGCATCCAGAGCCGCGGGTTGCCGACCCCTGTAGTAGACAGTTAACTGAACATTTTTAATTGGCAAGTGACAGACCAGGAAATGGTTGGTTATCATCTGGTTATAAACCAATGTGATTATTAACTACACAATTAAAACAATAAATATGGCTATTAATTGTCTTTTTTACACCCTGATGGAACTCCTCCTCGGGATTATTTGTCGGTGGACGCCAACATGTCCCAGTATCTCATCACACTTTTAGTGTGGGTATAATAATAAGGCGGATATTTTCTAATGTGTGTGTTAGCATCAACACTTTTTTCAAACTCATAAAACTTTGTGACTCTCACTGTTATGTTAGATCCACTATGGAATGGACTTTCACAATATCATGTCAGACCCGCTCGACATCCATTGCTTTCGGTCTCCCCTAGAGTGGGGGCGCCCACATATGCGGTCCTCTCCAAGGTTTCTCATAGTCACTGTCACCGACGTCCCACTGGGGTGAGTTTTTCCTTGTCCTTATGTGGGCTCCGTACTGCGGATGTCGTTGTGGCTTGTGCGGCCCTTTGAGACACTTGTGATTGAGGGGCTATATAAATGAACATTGATTGATTGATTGATTGATTGATTGATGGTCACAAGCAGGAACGTTTTTAAATCTGAGACAGAGGAGCAGACTTTTGAAAATTAATCTCAACTCAAAATAAAAATATTCTGTGCGCTTTGCAATCAAAAGAAAAAAAATGTTTTATTTATTGTACTTTGTGAGATTTTTCTGCTCACAACAGAGTGTTAGCTTTGCAGGCTCAAAAACACGTTTTTATTCTTTATTTTTTTGAAGCTGCCATTTGTCTAAAGTACTTTACCACGTCTTCTTTAAAAAGCTGTGAAGTAAACCACTGAAAAAACACCCCTTGTAGAAACAACCAAATGTACTGTAGTGTGTGTGTGTAACGTGTCATGTATTGTGTGTAATGTGTAGTGTACTGTAGTGTGGTGTGTATGTAATGGGATAGGATAGGATAGGATAGGATAGGATAGGACAGACTTTATCCCACAATGGGGAAAGTATATCTCAGCTACAATCGGGCGGAAGGCGGGGTACACCCTGGACAAGTCGCCAACTCATCGCAGGGCCAACACAGATAGACAGACAACACTCACACTCACATTCACGATTGTAGCTGAGATAGGCGCCAGCGCCCCCCGCGACCCCGAAAGGGAATAAGCGGTAGAAAATGGATGGATGGATGGGGAAAGTATATAGTTGCAGTGCAGATTCAAAAAGTACACAAATGTGTAAAAACACATGAAAACAAGAAAGATTAAAGGAAAAAAAGGGCTCAAAGAACATTAAAATGTCACAACAAAGGTGTGTAATGTAATGTGTGTACTGTAGTATGTAGTAGTGTGTTATGTGTGCTTATTGCTTCTTCCTACTCCTTTTTCTAACTGTTAACTTGAGTCTGTGCTCAAATGCAACCGGGTATTCTTGTCTAGAATAAAATAAACTGGAACTCGTGTTGCTCATGTGGCATGTGTTATACAGTGTGTACTGTGTTGTATAATTGTGCACTGACTTCTAAACTGTTGCTGGGATGTTAGTACTGTGGGTATATCTGCCTCATATCTAGTATTTCTTCAATGAACTATAATATACAACATTTCGATACTGTTGTCTTTCTTACAGTCAATGCTGGCTGGAGGGTGAAAGTGAAAGTGAAACTTCACATTCTAATCTGCCAGTAGAAGCAATTGGCCAAGCTAGGAAACTAATCCTTTTGACCCAGATCTGAATAACATGCTGCAGCCCACAAACTCTAACCTACATGCGATACACAACACTTACACAAACACAACAATTTTCTTTGTCACCTTCTGTTGCCCAGCACACATAAAGAAAATATGAACAAATATTACTTTTTTATACAATAGTTGTAAAGTTGTTATGGCTCGTAATGTCTGCAGCAGAAGACTCCAGGCCTATAGGCACACGTACACCCTGGACAATGTGCATATGCACACACACACACCCATCCCTGGCCTTAAACCACCTGGGGCGATGGAAGGATGATGCGCGCTTTTTTTGATGTTCCAAGTTTTGCGGTTTCTATGCAACATGTATATTTGTGCCGATGGCTATCGAGTTTTTTTTTCTTGCCATCAATCTGGACTCCCTCCCCAAGAGCCTAGTCCCCCCCACCCCCCTCCCACCCCCCACCCAGTGTTCAGCTGCTCCCCACCTTTTAAAGGCCTACTGAAACCTACTACTACCGACCACGCAGTCTGATGGTTTATACATCAATGATGAAATATTAACATTGCAACACATGCCAATACGGCCTTTTTAGTTTACTAAATTGCAATTTTAAATTTCCCGCGAGTTTCTTGTTGAAAACGTCATGGAATGATGACGGACTGTTAGGAAATATTAGCGCTGCACC
This sequence comes from Nerophis ophidion, assembly GCF_033978795.1. Lineage (NCBI taxonomy): Eukaryota > Metazoa > Chordata > Actinopteri > Syngnathiformes > Syngnathidae > Nerophis > Nerophis ophidion. The sequence continues at coordinate 38,367,669 of NC_084625.1, forward strand.
ACTCGCAGCCAAAAGTCGTCTGCTTTGACCGCATAATTACACAGTATTTTGGACATCTGTGTTTCTGAATCTTTTGCAATTTGTTTATTTAATAATGGAGACTATAAAGAACAATGCTGTTGGTGGAAAGCGGTGGATTGCAGCTGTCTTTAGCACCGAGACACAGCCGGTGTTTCTTTGTTTGTTGTGAAGCTTTAACACAGAGCGGTCAAGCGAACGTGTTATTTTTTTTACATTTTCGTTGTGTTTTGCTAAATTGTAAAAGATACACAACTATTGAGGAGCTGGTCTGAGAAGTAAAAGAGGAGCGAAGTTCATATGTTGTTAAAATTTTGTGTTTTATTGTTCATAGTTAATATGGAAAATCCCACTTTCTTTATTTTAATGTACATTTTGGGTGCCCCATTCAATAGAAAAACAGACAATAAAATTCCATTTAGTTTTTTTGAGGTGGTCTGTCATAACTTTTTTAGAACTCTATCGGAAATTGTGACTTTTGGTATTAGTGTTCCTCAAAATAAGGGACCCAAACATACATTCTGTACAGCAGATGTGTACATATAATTTATTCACACATACACCTTGAACCCTGAGACAAATTGTTTTCTCTCCATGTCAAAATATTTGCCCAGCTCTGTCCTAGATCCTATAGTATTTTTTTTTTTTAAATGCAAATAACATGGTCAATGTTTTGTTGAACATGATTAGAAGCACATACATCACTTGCAATGTGAAATGTTAACGTTCCATTTCATTAAATCTTTAAAAAGAAAATATATTTTTATTTATTTGTGGTGACCCTAAATTTACTAGTGGCCACTCACCACAAATATATAAAAGTACGGAAAACACTGCGGCAGGTTTTTGACAAAGTTTTCCTCCATTTGTGCATATTTTTTTTTATATTATTGTGTTTTCATGTGGAATTCTACATTCTTGTCTATAAGACACTACTGCTATGATTTTGTTGTATGTTATTACTGAAATGCTTTTATTTTTAGGCTGAACAGGAAGGGACTCTGTGCACGTTTTAATGTTGTGTAATTAGTAGATATGTTGCTGCTTATAGTGATAATGATGCAGTCAACAATACATGTCGACATAAACTGAACATTTTTAATTTTTTAATGTGGACACAAGCGGTGGAGCACATGTTATTCTATAAGGTTCAATACTTTGAGGTCTGTTGTCACTAATTGCTATTGAAGGTAATAATTACGCTCGGTTGGTAGAGCAGCCGTGCCAGCAACTTGAGGGTTGCAGGTTCGATTCCCGCTTCTGCCATCCTAGTCACTGCTGTTGTGTCCTTGGGCAAGACACTTTACCCACCTGCTCCCAGTGCCACCCACACTGGTTTAAATGTAACTTAAATATTTGGGTTTCACTATGTAAAGCGCTTTGAGTCACTAGAGAAAAGCGCTGTATAAATATAATTCACTTCACTTCACAACATTGTGTTGAAATTAGCAGTGCTCTGGTGGTGAAAGTCTTAAAGTGGTGCAATGAGTCATAATGGAGCCGTTGCCCCAACATCAATAATTCATAAACAGGAAATACTGTATCTGACAAGGAGAGGCTTGAATAACAAGTTGCAGAAACAAGCAAGAAAAAACTGACTTATTTTGTCAAAATATAATGCTGTAATGATGAATACAGTGAGTGAATTAATAACAAGTTGATGAAATTGTTATGGTGTTGTTATGGTGCAATACTCTACTTCTTATGAACACTAACTATGTCACATATCAACACATCCCATGGTTAATTTGAGCTGACAAAAGCACAACAACCTTCGCCTGAGTAGATCTTACACATACAGTAAGAAGTGTTAGGTAAACAAGGAAAGCGCGTGAAATAAACAGCATCTATTTATAGTGTCGGACCAGATGTCTGTATGCGTGTACAAAATTGACTTTTCAGGGAAAATAACCATCATGTGGAAGGCTTGCAGAAAGTCAGGACCTTCGTCATTTAAATGGTAAATCTGTTTTCACACTTGACTTTGACTGTGAAGTTTGTTAAAATGCTGATTTAAACATGCATTAACTAACTGGCTGTTCCACCTTTTCTTTAAGAACTTATGTTTTCAATGACATTTTACTCAACTAGAAAGTGAACCATAACAACTTTTATCAACTTTATCATTATCATTAAGCAACAACATAACTACTGTCTAATTCATGGTTGTCCAAAGTGTTGTCCCCTTACTCGTAGCTTAAAGGCCTAATGAAACCCACTACTACCGACTACGCAGTCCGATAGTTTATGTATCAATGATGAAATATTAACATTGCAACACATGCCAATACGGCCTTTTTAGTTTACTAAATTACAATTTTAAATTTCCCGCCGAGTTTCCTGTTGAAAACGTCGCGGAATGATGACGCGTGTTTGTGTGGTTATTGGTTGGAGGGGACATTTTATCCTGGCACCTTATTGAACCTTATTGATAATAAGATAATCTTATTTATCTCACTATGTGAATTACAACTTAATATTTTTTTTAATATATTTTTTGATAACTTTATTATTTGTTGTTTATTAAACAAATTGGGTATACATTGAGAACAGGAAGTGAATCAAATGTGTTAGTCAATGCTAACAAATAGAAAAAGGGTCGGATTAAATAAACTCTGCCGTCTTCCTACTCCTTTTTCAACATGTTGAAACGAGAAACTAGAAATTGTGCTGTATCTGTTTCTGAAAGTACTGTATCCATCCATCCATCCATCCATTTTCTACCGCTTATTCCCTTTCGGGGTCGCGGGGGGCGCTGGCGCCTATCTCAGCTACAATCGGGCGGAAGGCGGGGTACACCCTGGACAAGTCGCCACCTCATCGCAGGGCCAACACAGAAAGACAGACAACATTCACACTCACATTCACACACTAGGGCCAATTTTAGTGTTTCCAATCAAAAGTACTGTATGCATGTTTGAAATAAACCTAAACCACAAACCATATTTCCTTTAAAATAATTTGCCTAAAACTGGTTTCTAATCTGTTTTCATGCAGTGCACTCAGAACATGACGTAATGCCCTAAAATCAGTATGTTTGCTTAATCAGATGGAAACGCTTGTAGCTTAAATCTAAAATATACAAATACAAATGTGCAAATTTACCGATTTGTATCTAAGAAAATGTAAAAAAAACAAACAGTTACAATGATACAGAAAATACATGTTTAATGATGCCCTGCGATGAGGTGGCGACTTGTCCAGGGTGTACACCGCCTTATGCCCCATTGTAGCTGAGATAGGCACCAGCGCCCCCCGCGACCCCAAAGGGAATAAGCGGTAGAAAACGGATGGATGGATGGATGTTTAATGATCACATATTCATTATTATTTTATGTTACTGCCTCCCCTGACCTCATGTCCCTGTTGCCCTCTTGGGGTATTTATTATGTACAGCATGGGTGTCAAACTCTGGCCCGCGGGCCAAATTTGGCCCGCCGTGTAATTTCATTTGGCCCTTGAGGCAATATTAAATTACCATTACAGCTGGCCTGCCGGTATTATACAGCGGTGGTGCCGCTGTAACACCGCATTCACCGCTTATTCTCATACTTGCCAACCCTCCTGATTTTCCCGGGAGACTCCCGAAGTTCAGTGCCCCTCCCGAAAATCTCCCGGGGCAACCACTCTCCCGATTTCTCCCCGGACAGCAATATTGGGGTCGTGCCTTAAAGGCACTGCCTTTAGCGTTCTCCACAACCTGTCGTTACGTCCGCTTTTCCTCCGTACATACAGCGTGCCGGCCAAGTCACATAGTATATGCGGCTTGTACACATACACACAAAAGTGAATGCAAGACATATTTGATCAACAGCCATACAGGTCACACTGAGAGTGGCCGTATGAACAACTTTAACACTGTTACAAATATGCGCCACACTGTGAACCCTGACCAAACAAGAATGACAAACACAATTCGGGAGAACAACCGCACCGAAACATAACATGAACACAACAGAACAAATACCCAGTACCCCTTGCAGCACTAACTCTTCCAGGACGCTACAATATCCACCCCCGCTACCACCAAACCCCGCCACCCCCCAACCCCGACCACCTCATTGTTATTTTATTTTCAAATTTATTAGCTATTGGAAAAAGTTAATGTCGACATTTACTTCAGAAGGCTGCAAATACAAAAGACGCATTACATGTTTTATTTAAATGTTATTTCTGTGATGTTTTTTCATTTTTTTTTTGGGGGGGGAAAGTTGATTTTGCACTATTCGGTTGTATAAACATTGTTAAAGCAAATCAGTGTAGCAAACTGAGCAATAATTAACGTTTTATTCATTCATTTTCTCTTGCTACTTCAAGGCTTGAATGTTTGATTCATTCCTTATTGTTATTTTACTTTCAAATGTATTATTGGCCTGTGGAAAAAGTTTATTTTGATATTTACCTCAGAAGGCTGCAAATAGAAAAGAGGCATTCAATTTGTATTTAAATTATATTTAATATGCCATTGATATTTTTTAATTATTGTTATATTATTTGAAATTCGATTTTGGATGTCACTATAAAGTTGTATAAGCCTTGCTTGTTCAATAGTCAACGCAAAACTTGTTTGGGTCCCTATTAAAAGGTTAATTTTTTCAATTTTGGCCCGCGGCTTTGTTTAGTTTTAAATTTTGGCCCACTCTGTATTTCAGTTTGACACCACTGATGTACAGTATTGTTGAAAAATAAAATTTTTACACAAATCAGTTTGTTTACCTAAAACAATGTCCTGTGCTTTATTCTGATTAGGAATCACAAAATTATTTAATGATTTTGGAGAATTTCCGGTAAAAAGCACTACCGGTAGTATCGGTATCGGCAACATGTATCAACCTGGTGTCGACACCGACATGTGCAGTATCACTGAACTGATAGTGTAGAGGTTTTGCTTCCTTAATGAACACAAGAGAAACAAAAGAGAAGGAAGAAACAGTTAAGATGATGAAAGATAATAAATGCTTCACAATGGAATGTTGTGCACACCCATGCTGGAAATAGAAGAGGTGTGCACGTGCTGGGCGGGGATGCGAATGAAGTCAGTGTGCAATGGTTTGCATAGTTGGAAAACATTTTGTTATGCCTTGACTTGAAGTAGATACTAAACTACGATACTACATGACTACAGTGCATATGATTGTAACAGCCAACACTACTATATCATGTATACTAAACTGTACTAAAACTACTATAGTAAAATATACCACAGTACAGTATACTCAAATATACACAACCAAAACAATAAACAAAAGGACCAAATAAAGTAATGTTGACCAAAATTATCACCGTTACCATTTTGACATTTGAATGTGCTCAAAAAGTAATTATAAACACATTTCAATTTTATTAACCAAGGTATATTTTTTTAATAACTATAATAAATGGGGAACGGCATGGCGCAGTGAATAGAGTGGCTGTGCCCATTCTTGCCAACCTTGAGACCTCCGATTTCGGGAGGTGGGAGGTGGGGCGAGGTGTGGTTGGGGGCGTGGTTAAGAGGGGAGGAGTATATTTCCCCCTAGATTCATCAAGTCAGGTGTTTCTTATGTATACTGTATATATATATATATATATATACACATACATATATATATATATATATATATATATATATATATACATATATAAATATGTATATATATATATACACATATACATATATAACTATATATACATATATAAATATGTATATATATATACACATATACATATATAAATATATATATACATATATAAATATGTATATATATATACATATGTATATATGTATATATATATATATATATATATATATATATATATATATATATACACATAAGAAATACTTGACTTTCAGTGAATTCTATCTATATATATATATATATATATATATATAAATAAAATAAATACCTGAATTTCAGTGTTCATTTATTTACACATTTACACAGATAACACTAATTTTCTCATTGTTGAGTTAAGGGTTGAATTGTCCATCCTTGTTTTTCTAACTATATGCATGTACAGTAGATGACAGTATTGTCCTGTTTAAGAGTGTCACAACATTGCTGTTTAGGCAGACGAACTGCTTTACGGTAGACGAAAACGGACCGCTGTTGTTGTGTGTTGTTTTACTGCGCTGGGAGGACTTTAATGAAACTGCATAACAATAAACCCACATAAGAAACCAAGAACTCGCCCTCGATCATTCTACAGTTATAATGTCATTGGGCAGACACACTCTTTATACACGTCACTCAGGTCCTCTGAGTCCCGGGAGGTTTTCGGGAGAGGCGCTGAATTTCGGGAGTCTGCCGGAAAATCCGGGAGGGTTGGCGAGTATGGCTGTGCCAGCAACCTCAGGGTTCCTGGTTCAATCCCCACCTTCTACCATCCAAGTCACGTTCTTTGTGTCCTTGAGCAAGACACTTCATCGTTGCTCCTGATGGGTCCTGGTTAGCGCCTTGCATGGCGGCTCCCGCCATGAGTGTGTGAATGTGTGTGTGAATGGGTGAATGTGGAAATAGTGTCAAAGCGCTTTGAGTTCCTTAAAAAAAGGTATATAAGCATAATACATTTACCAATGAAATAGACACAATATACTTTATTGGCAGAGGAAACATCCAATATTGTTCTGGCTTCATAAGAGCCATTTTATTTGTGTGTTTTTAAATATGTTTATCTTGTATTATAAACTGTTGGGCAGCACCGTGGAAGAGGGGTTAGTGCATTTGCAACACAAAACGAAGATCCTGGGTTCGATCCTGCGCTAGGGATTTTTCCGTGTATAGTTTGCATGTTCCCTCAGTGACTGCGTGGCTTCCCTCCGGGTACTCCGTCAATATCTTTTGTTTACAGGTTAGCTAGCGTACGTATCACAGTGCATTAATGAATGACATTTTTTTGATCATTTTAATTTAATACGGTAACTAACTGTTGAGAGTTTTAAAGGGGTTATTATTCCTAACGTTTATTTGTAGTACAAACGCTCGCAGCCGCAAAAACTGATGCAAAAGAGCAACCGCTCCCGCCGAAAACACACATTATAAATAAATGATAAATAGGTTGTACTTGTATAGCGCGTTTCTACCTCAAAGATACTCAAAGCGCTTTGACACTACTTCCACATTTACACACACATTCACACACTGATGGAGGGAACTGCCATGCAAGGCGCTAACCAGGAACCATCAGGAGCAAGGGTGAAGTGTCTTGATCAAGGACACAACGGACGTGACGAGGTTGGTACTAAGTGGGGATTGAACCAGGGACCCTCGGGTTGCGCACGGCCATGCCGTCCCCTTAAAGACACAAACTTCGAAATCAACGTAAAGAAACTTGATGAAGAACACGAGACTACACCCCCTTCTTTTCGTTCCAACAGACCAAAAAAATCAATTTATTTTAGACCAGTGGCTTTGACTTCCATTTTTATGAAGATATTCAGGACTGAGATTTTAAAACAAACTCAAACATAATTAGATCCTCTGCAGTTTGCATATAAAGGCCACAGAGGTGTGGCAGATGCCACTGTAACTCTTTTAGATATGCTTTTAAAATATTCGGACAAAAAAGGAACTCATGCAAGACTTCTTTTTGTAGACTTTTCTTCAGCTTTTAACATGACCCAGCTGCATATCCTGATTAGCAGGTTGGCTGAGCACTTTAACCTGACTAATAACTTGATGGGCTGGATTCCTAACTTTTTATCCAACAGAACCCAGAAAGTCTGGGTCAATGATACTTTGTCTGTCAGGAAAGGCACTTCCACCAGTTCAACAAAAGGTTGTGTGTTGTCTCCCCTGTAATTTATTTTGTACACAAACCTGTGTCTGAGTAAATATGACAACAGAACAATAATCGCATATGCTGATGATTCAGTAATTGTTAGTTTGCTAAATAGAGCTGAAAGCAGCCACGGCTCTATTATTGATGATTTTGTATGCTGGTGTGATGAGTCTTATCAAAAACAGAAGACATGCTGATCGACTTCAGGAAGAGACCCCAGTTAACTATTATTAAAAACCAGGTCATTGAATATGTGCACAAGTATAAATACCTTGGGACTATAATTGATCAACAGCTGACATTTTGACCAAAGAACCACCATTACTTGTTATGTAGACCACAAGGAAGTGTTTTAAATTAATAAAAATCACGTTAGGTTAGGTTACTTTATTAGTACCCGAATGTAAAATTGTATTGCAGCCAGCAAGATCAGGACATTCATTTAGACATACAGAGAAAGGAACATCTTAGAGATGCAATACAAAGACCTACCACATAACAAGCGTCACAAACATTGCCGAGATCACAAAATAGTACATGTACTCCAAGTTCCCCATAAAGAGGATAAAACATGTAAAATCCCAATCAGATAAGATTTGTGATAAGCCAGAATAAAACACCATAATAAAAGAATAATAAAATAATAAATAACAAAAATATTAAATAAAAAAAATAATTGCATTAAAATAAATATACGGCAGACAAAAACAGGCACTAGAGCTTATTTAGTTATGTGACAGCTGGGAGAAAACTACATCTGTACTATTTTGTTTTGTCTCTTGGGACTAAAAACCTCCATCAAGGTGGGAGAAGCTGAAAGTGGCTTAGTAAGATACATCAGTTAGAATATTGGAAGCTATCTTCACTACCTGGTTCTTGTAGAGCAGGGGTCACCAACCTTTTTGAAACCAAGAGCAACTTCTTGGGTACTGATTAATGCAAAGGGCTACCAGTTTGATACACACGTAAATAAATTGCCAGAAATAGTCAATTTGCTCAATTTACCTTTAATAAATAAATCTATATATATAAAAAAAATGGGTATTTCTGTTATTCATTCCATCGTACATTTTTTTTTCCTTTCACGGAAGGTTTTTTGTACAGAATAAATGATTTAAAAAAACCACTTAATTGAACAGTTTAAAAGAGGAGAAAACACACACAAAAAAAATGAAATTTTGAATATAGTTTATCTTCAATTTCAACTCTATAAAATTCAAAATTCAACTGAAAAAAATGAAATGAAAAACTAGCTAATTCGAATTTTTTGAAAAAATTAAAAAAAGAATTTATGGAACATCATTAGTAATTTTTCCCCATTAAGATTATTTTTAAAATTTTTGATGACATATTTTAAATAGGTTAAAATCCAATCTGCACTTTGTTAGAATATATGACAAATTGGACAAAGCTATATTTCTAACAAAGACAAATCATTATTTTTTCTAGATTTTCCAAAACAAAAATTTTAAAAGAAATTCAAAAGACTTTGAAATAAGATTTAAATTTGATTCTACAGATTTTCTAGATTTGCCAGAATATTTTTTGGGAATTTTAGTCTCAGTTTGAATAAATAATTCACAAATATTCTTCGTCGAAAAAACAGAAGCTAAAATGAAGAATTAAATTAAAAAGTATTTATTATTATTTACAATAAAGAAAGTACATTTACTTGAACATTGATTTAAATTGTCAGGAAAGAAGAGGAAGGAATTTAAAAGGTAAAAAGGTATATGTGTTTTAAAAAATCCTAAAATCATTTTTAATGTATTTTTTCTCTAAAATTGTCTTTCTGAAAGTTATAAGAAGCAAAGTAAAAAAAATAAATGAATGTATTTAAACGAGTGAAGACCGAGTCTTTAAAATATTTTCTTGGATTTTCAAATTCTATTTGAGTTTTGTCTCTCTTAGAATTAAAAATGTCAAGCAAAGTGAGATCAGCTTGCCGGTAAATAAATAAAATATAAAAAATTGAGGCAGCTCACTGGTAAGTGCTGCTATTTGAGCTATTTTTAGAACAGGCCAGCGGGCGACTCATCTGGTCCCTAAGGGCTACCTGTTGCCTGCGGGCACCGCGTTGGTGACCACTGTTGTAGAGGGTGCCTGGGGACAACGAAGACTCACCAATTAATTAACCTGACACTTTTAACAATTTGATTTAGGGAATTATATTCCTTTAGTGACAGGTGACTGAACCATGAGACCAGGGAGAAGGACAAAACAGATTCTATAAAAGCCATTTAACACATGATCATGATGGTCTTGTCAACCTTAAATGAGACAAGACCTGTACTGTTCGCAGACACTACAAACGATGATGAGCATTTTTACACAAATCATCCCAGTTAGCTTCGAATTTCGGTTTTGTTTCTTTTCACAATACACCTTTCTGTGGTCACGGTGTAAAAACACTGTTTTAGATGGATGAATGGACAGATCTTTATTGTCATTGCACAAGCACAACTAAATTTTGTTTTCACAAACCCGTTCAATATTAGACAAACAAACTGTATACAGTGTTACAGAACAAGAACGCTGATGGGTCGCCACAAGGCGCCACATAAAAGGTGGGAAAAAGGTAGATGCTGGGGGAGGACGAGTAAAATAAAAATCAAACTCCTCTTCAGTCTGGAGTGGGAAAAAAAACTCCATAGCAAATCCAATATGCGTATTACATCATAGAACTCGAGACTTGCAGCACACGTAAACAAGTTACAGATAATTTTACAAGACTTGCAACAGAAGGGAGGGAGTCGGGGCTATGGAGGGAGGCTGCTGCTACTCAAGCGCTGCCCAGCCGTTCACCACCCCTAAGGGATTCAAGCGTGGAAATGGGGTATGTGTGTCTGGTGTAAATTTTTTTGTGGATGCACGACGAGTTGAGTTTATACCAAAATGGATACATAGATGATACAGCAGAGGATTGGGAGAATGGCATGTGGTCAGATGAAACCAAAATATAACTTTTTGGTATAAACTCAACTCATCGTGTTTGGAGGAAGAAGAATACCGAGTTGCATCCCAAGAACACCACACCTATGTGAAGCATGGGGGTGGAAACATCATGCTTTGGGGCTGTTTTTCTGCTAAGGGGACATGACGATTGATCCGTGTTAAGGAAAGAATGAATGGGGCCATGTATCGTGAGATTTTGAGCCAAAACCTCCTTCCATCAATGAAAGCTTTGAATGGTTGACCAAATACTTTTTTTTTCACATTCTGTCTCTCACAGTTGAAGTGTACCTATGATGAAAATTACAGACCTCTGTCATCATTTTAAGTGGGAGAACTTGCACAATCTGTGGCTGACTAAATACATTTTTGCCCCACTGTATATATATATATATATATATATATATATATATATATATATATATATATGGGGATGACGTTAAAGTGCATCCGGCAGTGGATGCTCCTCTATGGGGTCTTGGGGCACTAGGAGGTTAATCCCTTTACTACTGTTACCCCAGGTGGCCCTTGGCATACGCCTAGTACCTGACTGCCCCCTAGCCAGCGATACGGTGAAGACCTCAACGGCGGAGCAGGCGGAAGACGGTAGAAGTAAGAACCACCACAAAGGCTGCGATGGTGGGAGAAGGCACCCACACATCCATGTGGGCCCAGTTATGGGTAAATAACAACTCAAGACCTCAACGGGGGAACAGGCTGAGGATGATTGCTAAACCTATGGAGCGTCACAACGGCTGGGATGGCAAATGAAGGCTGCAGCAGAAAAGGGTGCCCAGTCGTCTTGGACTCCATGCCACTGGACCCTGACCCGGATCTGTCAAGGATCGTGTGGTGACTGTCTGTGCACCAGTCTCCCCACGTTAAACAAAGTCACGCCCTGGCATCCTCCATAAAGGGATACCCCCCTACCAGGAGGATTGTCATACTCGCTTCGAGTGACCGCCGATGATGATGATACAAACTGTTATTGATTGATTGATGATAATTCAGATCACAATGATTGAACTCGAGCGATTTCTGAGCATCCACCTGACTACAGCAGCTTTAAATTAGCAAATCCATCCATCCATCCATCCATCCATCCATTTTTTTCCGCTTATCCGAGCAGAGAAGCCCAGACTTCCCTCTCCCCAGCCACTTCGTCCAGCTCCTCCCGGGCATACTTGCCAACCTTGAGACCTCCGAATTCGGGAGATGGGGTGGGTATATTGTAGCTTCCTGGAAGAGTTAGTGCTGCAAGGGGTTCTGGGTATTTATTCTGTTCTGTTTATGTTGTGTTACGGTGCGGATGTTCTCCCAAAATGTGTTTGTCATTCTTGTTTGGTGTAGATTCACAGTGTGGCGCATATTTGTAACAGTGTTAAAGTTGTTTATACGGCCACCCTCAGTGTGACCTGTATGGCTGTTGATCAAGTATGCATTGCCTTCACTTGTGTGTGTGTAAAAGCTGTATGTATTGCGTGACTGGTCCGACACGCTGTTAGTATGGGGGAAAGCAGACGCTAAAGGCAGTTCCTTAAAGGCACGCCCCCGATAATGTTGGCCGGGTGGTAATCGGGAGAAATTTGGGAGAATAGTTGCCCCGGAAGGGTTAGCAAGTATGCTCCCGGGGGATCCCGAGGCGTTCGCAGGCCAGCCGGGAGACATAGTCTTCCCAACATGTCCTGGGTCTTCCCCGTGGCCTACTGCCGGTCGGACATGCCCTAAACACCACCCTAGGGAGGCGTTTGGGTGGTTTAGCAACTACAAAATGTAATTGCAGAACAAAAAAAGGTCAAATATTTTTCATTTCTAACAGTCCGAATATGTTTTAGACAAAAGATTCATTCTCCATTGTCTGTCATAGCACAGCCATTTGTAACCGTGACAGTTTGCATGCAACCAAATATCGACACAAAAGAGTTTCAGGTGTGTTTTGTGTGTTCAAATAATCAGAATATATTCTGCACATACATGAAGAAAAACACACTAAAAGGATTGTGTGAAATATTATGATCATTTAACGGACAAAATCATCTGCACACAAAAGATTTCCCCTTCAAGGGCTGTACAAATACATTTAGATATATATATATTTTTTGATGATTGATACATACCATACACACTACATACTGTACTGTACGTTCATACTGAAAGTAAGGAGTTAACCGTCACGACAGAAGTGAAATCTGGTTGCCACAGAGAAAGTAGAAGTGTTATCACACTCCAGCCTTCTGTGGTGGTAACGTCACCTTGGGTCTAATTAACTGCTGAGCGAGGCTAATCAGCACAGTTGTCCTCTGCATGCACCTTTTCCTCACAACAAACGAATGACAGTCTTGTTGTTTTATTATCGCAGATGAATAAATCACCTTCACTTCAACAGCCTCTTCTAGTATCAGTATATGGTCAATACTACAGTGATTACTTTGACATTTTTTTTACTTTCTAAATTATTTTTTGTAGTTTTTGTTGTTGTTTACTATAAATCAGGGAATAATAATCAAGATACAGGAAGGCTTGGAGGGAAAAAACACAAATGACTTAAATTGAAGCAAAGAGTAGATTTACTTTTTGTATTGTTATTGAGTACAAGACACTTATTTTTGTTAAAAGAATACATGTGGCATTAAATACCACACATTTACTACATCCTCTGGTTCAGTGTTTCTCAAAAGGGGGTACGCGTACCCCTGGGGGTACTTGAAGGAATACCAAGGGGTACGTGAGATTTAAAAAAAAATATTTTTAAAATAGCAACAATTCAAAAACCCTTTATAAATATATTTATTGAATAGTTCAACAAAATGTGAATTTAAGTTCATAAACTGTGAAAAGAAATGCAACAATGCAATATTCAGTGTTGACAGCTAGATTTTTTGTGGACATGTTCCATAAATATTAATGTTAAAGATTTCTTTTTTTGTGAAGAAATGTCTAGAATGAAGTTCATGAATCCAGATGGATCTCTATTACAATCCACAAAGAGGGCACTTTAAGTTGATGATTACTTCTATGTGTAGAAATATTTATTTACAATTTAATTACTTGTTTATTTTTCAACAACTCTTTAGCTATTTTCATATCTTTTTTTCCAAATAGTTCAAGAAAGACCACTACAAATGAGCAATATTTTGCGCTGTTTCACAATTTAATAAATCAGTAACTGATGACATAGTGCTGTATTTTATTTTGTTATCTCTTTTTTCCAACCAAAAAGGCTTTGCTCTGATTAGGGGGTACTTGAATTAAAAAAATGTTCGCAGGGGGTACATTACTAAAAAAAGGTTGATAACCACTGCTGTAGTTTACAACCTTACTAACTGATTTTACCTCTGATTAGATGAGCTTGATTAATCATCATCATCATTTTTCTTTATTCCTTTCATGAAAACGCATACATACAAGCCATGTGCAGCTGACACTTTCTTAGTTTTTGTGGTTCCTTTACATTTCCATGATCAGAAAGGAGCAGATGGAAGAATAATATTCTTATATTTATCTGCCCCCCTTTTTAACACAAATTATTTTAAATGACTTTATAACTGTTCCCTCCACCAACACCCGAACTCCAACATACTTTTTAATTTTCTTTTAAGCATTTTCACAATGACACGTCCAAAATGATCATCAAAAATTAGTTTGATATAATTCCAGTTGTCTCGTTTTGTAACTCTTTTTAGATTCAAAGATATTCTTACAACTTTTTAAAAATGTGTTACTGTGTTTACTTTAATTATTTGCTATTAAACATTTTCACTTCCCTACTCTGTTGTCAAAGTATCTTAATTGTGGTGTGTGTGTGTGTGTGTGTGTGTGTGTGTGTGTGTGTGTGTGTGTGTGTGTGTGTGTGTGATGTACAGCTTTATATTGTCAAAATGTATTCAAATTTGAACTTTTGTCTAGAATTGAACCAATGATTCAGTAATTGCGTTATTTTTTATGGGAATATTTGTGTCCAAGTAATAACTTTTCTCATTGTGAACCCTGTATTGAGTTAATTGGGGTTTTACTGGATTGAATGATTTTTGGGAGTTCACGCGCTGTATCACAAAATGTAGGAAAAAGGAAATAACACAAAATGTTGTAACTCAAAACTTCGTAACACAAGGACCACCTGTATTTGTTTTATTTATCTATCTATATATTTCATTGTATGTTATTTATTTGTATATTGATTTTATGATTGCATTTAATTGTATACAATAATCCAGCACTGACTGGAGGAACAAAGCAGGTAAAATAGGAGCGGGCTGATCGACAACCGGTGTGGTTTGGTGCCACTCAGCGCACAGGGAAAAAAACAGGAAACAGACAAAATAAGAGCGCTTGACAGGAACTAAAGACAGGAAATACTTAACACCCACAGAGGAAAAACTAAAACAGACACAAACTGTCAGTGGCAAGCCTGACAAGCGCTATTGATAATGAACAATACCAGTAATGTTCCTCTAATATCAAAAATACAAAAAAAAAATAACAATAATAATAATACGCCCAGCCTTTTTTTCCCTGGCGGCTTCAGTTAAGGGCGTGTGGAACACATTTGTGTCAGGCGGCTGGGAATGTTAACAAGCAGCATGGCGGCTCCAATAACAGCTTGATGTTTTTCTTTAAGCCAATACCACAAGAAAGTAATGAAGGTACTTAAAGTTTAGTTAGGGCTCAACATATGCAAAGAGTTCAACATGAACAACACTGATCACGTGACACCAAAAAACTACTACAGCTACTATAATATACATCAGACCTTGGCTAATTAAGGCCCGGGGGCCACATGCGGCCCGTTGAGCTTTTCGATCCGGCCCGCCGTACATTCCCAAATACCGTATTTCCTTGAATTGCCGCCGGGGCGCTAATTGATTTAAAACCTCTTCTCACTCCTGCGCTTACCAAAGGCTTGCGGTAAAAGTAAGCATGCGCTATTTATTTTAAAACCTCTTCTCATTTCGGCACTTACCAAAGGCATGCAGTAAAAAATTGAGTGTGATGTAAGCTTGGACCTTAAATCCTACTGAATAGCTCTTAATCTTCTTCCCTTTATGCGATTTCACATTACCGGTATTGAAATCAGCCTCCTCCATTTTGAAAATGATGACAGGGGAAGTGTCACTCGTGACGTCACGAGTTTGACCAGGCGGTAATACTAAGCATGCGCTAATTATTTTGCGAAGCGAGTTTGACCCGGCAGTAATTCAAGGCAGGCGCATACTATGTGCCCTAACGAAATGTGGTAATTTCTTTAGATCTTTAAGATGGAAAGTGTAGCTGCCATTATGATGCGCAGTGATATTTTCTAATGAAAGCACGTCTTCAACTATACTAAGTCTGTCAATGCTTGGAATATGCATGATATACTAGTTACTATGGTCATCTAATGCAGTGGTTCTCAAATGGGGGTACGCGTACCTCTGGGGGTACTTGAAGGTATGCCAAGGGGTATATGAGATTTTTTTTAAATATTCTAAAAATAGCAACAATTAAAAAATCCTTTATAAATATATTTATTGAATAATACTTCAACAAAATATGAATGTAAGTTCATAAACTGTGAAAAAGAAATGAAACAATGCAATATTCAGTGTTGACGGATATATTTTTTTGTGGACATGTTCCATAAATATGGATGTCAAAGATTACATTTTTTTTTTTAAATGAAGTTCATGAATCCAGATGGATCTCTATTACAATCCCCAAAGAGGGCACTTTAAGTTGATGATTACTTCTATGTGTAGAAATCTTTATTTATAATTGAATTATTTGTTTATTTTTCTACAACGTTTTAGTTATTTTTATATCTTTTTTTCCAAATAGTTCAAGAAAAACCACTACAAATGAGCAATATGTTGAAATGTTATACAATTTAATAAATCAGAAACTGATGACATAGTGCTTTATTTTACTTCTTTATCTCTTTTTTTCAACCAAAAAGTGCTTTGTTTTGATTAGGGGGTACTTGAATAAAAAAAAATTTCACAGGGGGTACATCACTAAAAAAAAGGTTGAGAACCACCGATCTAATGACTTACTATGGCCATCTCATTAGTTACTTTGGTTAGTATAAGATATCTCAGATTGTAGGTGGGTTTTTATTTTTACCCTTCGCGTTCATATTTCACTATGTTTGTTGCATTTTGGTTGTGTTTCGGTTGATTGTAAAATATGCTGTCAATATTCAGTGTTGTATCCTTTATAGTTAATATTGTAAATCCCGCATTCTTTATTTTGATGTACATTTCAGAGTGTCAGCCTGAAATCCAGGTGTCAGGGACAGATGCGGAAGGAGATTTTAACAACAAAGTTCAAAAAGTTAGTGATATATCAGATATATCAGATCGTATATGTTTTGTTTTTTTACCCTTCGCATTCATATTTCACTGTTTGTTGCATTTTTATTGCGTTACGCTTGATTGTAAATGATGTGGATGGAGAGAATAGAATAGAATAGAAAGTACTTTATTGATACCTGTGTTGCGATCTGTGGCTCAGATCTTCACGTGTTTGTTTTTTCATTCTCTGTCTGACCCGTTTATTTCCTGTTTTTATCCATCACTATGGTTACACATCAGTCCACCTGTTAGTCTCGCCCCGCACACCTGCTACTAATTTTCACCCTCCTATTTAAGCTCACCTTTTCTGTTTACTCATTCTCGGATCCTAATTTGCCCACGCGCATCAGTGACGACTCTCATCATTCGTATGTATTTTCTCGCTAGCTCTCACGCCAAGCCACTTTATTGTCTAGCTTTCATGCTAAATGTTTTGTTTACTCTTTTGTGTCCTCGTACCAAGTTTTAGTTTTCCTTGTTTTATCCTAGCTTTCACGCTAGCGTCTTTTGTTTACTTTTTTTCTCTTTACACCCGTATTTTTGTTCATAGACTTTTGTTATTAAATAAATACCTTATATCTTACCTTTGCTGTGTTCTGCTTCGACGCATCCACGGGAAAACTACACCGGCATTACAATGCCGAAGAAGAGTCTTCACAACCTGGAGGAAATTCAGCACCACAGTTCGCTGACAATAAACAATAATAATAATAAATAATATATATAACATATATTATATATAATATATGAATAATATGAATATATTCTACATATATTCTACATTTAAGTGCAGTCGAGGGAACATATGCATTATTATAATAATAATAGAGGGAGTGTGTCTTTCATATGTTGTCAATATTCAGTGTTTTATAATTCATAGTTAATATTGTAAATCAAATATTCTTTATTTTTGTACATTCTGGGTGTCTCATTCAGAAAAAAAAGGCAAAATTATTTTTCGTTTTTCAAGGCGGTCTGTCATAACGTTTTTAGCTTTCAAATATTATTGTGAGGTTCTGTATTTGTGTTCCTACAAATACATATACCGGCCCCCAGATACAATTTTTTATCTAAGTCCGGACCCCCGAGGCCTGATATACATAATGCAGTGCAACCCGCTTATGTTGACAATCAGGCAGTAAGAAACAGTCACTGGGACCAATAAAAAGAGGGGGAGGAGCGAGGACACACATTGCTGCTCGTTTAAATCTGTTGTCACGGAGATGAAATGCATGGACATCTCTCAAGGAGGGGGAAAGGAAACCTGGATAAAACCAGCAAGTTTGATAATTTTTGGAGCTGGAAACTCATAAAGTGTTTAGAAGAAGAAAAATGTGTTGTTGTCACATGTTTCACGTACTACAACATTTTGTCTGCATTTGACCCATCTTCTTGTATGTTTTCTTTTAAGTAGAATTGTACCTCAACTTACAAGTGTTTTGAGATAACATATGTCCCAGCTAATTGTTGCGAGCAAAAATTGTGTTACACGCCTGCCTACCACTAGTTGGCGTACTGAATGTCACAGTAAACCCTGTAAGATACATCCACTCTTACTCACAAAAAATAGCTTATAGCAAGGGATGTACATAACTTTGTTTTTCTAAGTACGGGAAGGAAGAAAGCGGGTGTGAAGGACAGTGCTGAGAAGAAGTGGATGTATATTCATTGAATTAAAGAAGGAAATAATCATAAACATGACGGAGTGTTTAGCCAGCTCACTTGGCGAAGCAGTGTGTATAAGTTTGGTTTCGCAATATTATGCAAAAGCAGCTTTTCTTGCCTTCTGGTACCTGCTGATCCGTATTTGGGATCAGCATAAATCCTGAAAAATTGTGCGTGTCCGCCTATGTAGTCCGTGACCACGCCATAATCGATAAGCTTCTTCATTTTCTTTATCTTCTTGTTATGGGACATTCATCTTCCGCTGTTGCCATTTCTAATATAAAATAGTCAGTGTTTCCCACAGGTCAGGCATCTATTTGTGGTGGTGTGGTCGGACGGCGAGGGGGAGGGGGGTGAGGCAGCGGCGGTGGCGATGACCAAGAAGAACGCGGAGTTGGAATATAATTACAACACTTTAAGTACATATTTATATACATATTTATATATTATTTACATATTTATATAATATGTAACTACAAGCTTCATTCACAGACAGAGTCCCATTGCTTTTATGAGCGGTCGAGCGAGTCAAAAGCCGAAAAAAAAAAACAAAAAAAAAAAACTGTTTTAATTTAAAACATTTTTTTATTTTCTATTTGTGGCGGCCGTAATTCTTTCATGGCGGGCCGCCACAAATAAATGAATGTGTGGGAAACCCTGGTAGTGTAAAGTTCTTACTTATATCTGCCAGTAAACTCGCCACGAAAGCGTATAAATATACCGGTGTGGTGAGTTTACATTATTCATCCAGGGAACTTTTGTAATTAGAGAATTCGGTCGGACGTTTTTTCACGGGACATATTTCTGGCATTGTTGTTGCACTAGTGAGTTACGGATGAGGAATGTTGCTCCGTTATTGGTTTAAAAATAGACCATTCATCGGCAGTGCGCCTTATAATCCGATGCGCCCCATGGTCCAGAAAATCCGTTACATAAAAACATTGTTTTCCTAAACTCAGATGTATCATATTGTCATTCTGCCACATTTACAACCTATAAGAATATGTCCATTTTCTGATTATTTAGTTCGAGTCTAAATATTGAGAGTTGAGTAGGATCTATTTATTGATTATTTTTTTTATTGTGTCTATTGTTCACAATCATTAAAAGAGACAAAAAGACAAAAAGGTTTTTTTTTTTTTTGCATTCTAACATGGCTTGTTCTAGGTGGCTAGCAATGCAGCTAATGTTGGCAATCAATTCTACCTCTAAATCACTTTAAAAATGCATTCAAAAACTGCTGGAGCGTAGCACTGCTAGTCAGCACCATACTGAAGCAGCATGGGTCAATAATAATCATATTTAAATATTTATCCATGAAAATAGGGAAAAGCTGCTGATTGTATGTTTAAAGAAGAGGAAGCTGCAAGGAGACAATGTAGAAGTCCACTCTTCAAGATTAACATTGTACATTATTATTAATGTACTACATTTTATTTTAATGTATTGTTTTTTTATTGACTGGGTCACAGAACCAATTAAGCTTACCCCGCCTTCCGCCCAAATGCAGCTGAAATAGGCTCCAGCACTCCCCACCCAAACCGCAAAAGGGACAAGCAGTAGAAAATGGATGGATGGATGTATGCGAACACAGGGTCATACTGTATCTAGGTTAATTTGTGTCCTTATTACATACTTGCCAACCCTCCCGGATTTTCCGGGAGACTGCCGAAATTCAGCGCCTCTCCCGAAAACCTCCCGGGACAAATTTTCTCCCGAAATTCAGGCGGAGCTGGAGGCCGCGCCCCCTCCAGCTCCATGAGGACCTGAGTGACGTGTCTGAGAGCATGTCTGCCCAATGACGTTATAACTGTAGAAGGATCGAGGGCGAATTCTTGGTTTCTTATGTGGGTTTATTGTTAGGCAGTTTCATTAACGTCCTCCCAGCGCAGTAACAACACACAACAACAACAGTCACGTTTAGGTCTAACACTCTACCGTAAGGCAGTTCATCTGCCGTAAACAGCATGTGACACTCTTAAACAGGACAATACTGCCATCTACTGTACACGCACCACAACACTTCCAGGCAACTTCAACGCTTTACTAATCCTCCTACATTCACATCCCATCTCCCCGGATTGTAAATAACCTAATGTAAATAATCGAATGTATTTCTAATGTATATACTTGTTCTTTTGCTATGTGAACTCACTATGTTCTCTGCTGGCTGTAAATATCCTACTAAGTCACACCTACACTGTTTCAATGTCCATTTTTCTGTTGATGCAATTGTTGATGACTAAAGTACTGATATCAACCAAAGCTCCTCATCCCAAACCCCCGGATTGTAAATAATTCAATGTATATACTATGATGATTAACTTGTGTGATGACTGTATTATGCTGATAGTATATATTTGTACCATGAATTGATTAACGTGGACCCCGACTTAAACAAGTTGAAAAACTTTTTGCGGTGTTACCCTTTAGTGGTCAATTGTGTGCAATCTACTAATAAAAGTTTCAATCAATCATGCATATGAGACAATAACATCTACTTTAGAAAGTGCAGTGCACAACTGCGCACACAACAATTGTAAATATACTCCTCCCCTCTTAACCATGCCCCCAACCACGCCCCCCACCCCACCCAGACCACGGTGGGGTCAGGGTGGAACACGTGCCAAAGTAGTTGGGAAAGGGCATGTTCACCACTGTGTTACATCACCTTTTCTTTTAACAACACTCAAACGTTTGGGAACTGAGGAAACTAATTGTTGAAGCTTTGAAAGTGGAATTCTTTCCCATTTTTGTTTTATGTAGAGTTTCAGTCGTTCAACGGTCCGGGGTCTCCGCTGTCGTATTTTACGCTTCATAATGCGCCACACATTTTCGATAGGAGACAGGTCTGGACTGCAGGCGGGCCAGGAAATTACCCGCATTCTTTTTTTTACGAAGCCACGCTGTTGTAACACATGCTGAATGTGGCTTGGCATTGTCTTGCTGAAATAAGGAGGGGCGTCCATGAAAAAGATGGCGCTAAGAAGGCAGCATATGTTGTTCCAAAAGACTTAATCAGTATTTATTGCCACCTTTCCCAACTTATTTGTTACATGTTGCCGGCATCAAATTCTAAAGTTGATGATTATTTGCAAGAAAACTAATGTTTATCAGTTTGAACATCAAATATGTTGTCTTTGTAACATATTCAACTGAATATGGGTTGAAAATGATTTGCAAATCATTGTATTCCGTTTATATTTACATCTAACCCAATTTCCCAACTCATATGGAAATGGGGTTTGTATACACATACAGTATATACGCACATACACGTATTGTCACAACAGGGTGGAGGGGTTTTCGCAGCTTATTGCGGGGTTTGTTCTCCCGGGGTGCAAACGGACTACTCGGGACAAGGCGTGCAGGTAAAAACATGATTTGATCCCAAACTCCAAGTACTACAAAAACAGAACACAAGGCGAAGGCAAAACGCGCTGATCGCACTTGGAGTTAAACTAACACTAAGAGTAAACTATGGACAGGGCAAAACAAAAAGTCGCTAACTGCGGCATGAATAAACAAAACTTACGTGGCATGGCATGAAGCATGAAAAGAGCAATCGCAAGAATACCAGCATGAGCAGAGCATGAAAAGAACATGCACAGAGCAATGTCGCCAGGCCGACTAACTGGCAACGTTAGGCTTAAATAGTCTCTTTGATTAGAGCCAGGTGCGTGTGTCAAATGAGGCAGGTGAAGCCAATGAGTCGAACTGGTCGCATGTAAATTAGATATTGGGTTTCACTATGTAAAAGCGTTTTGAGTCACTAGAGAAAGGCGCTATATAAATACTATTCACTTTACTTCGCCATGGTGATCAAACAAGGGAGCGCAAACAGGAACTATTAGAGTCTTAAACAGAAAATAACAAAAAACATGATCCAGACCACAGATCATGACACATGTATACATATACACACACACATATATATATGTATATATATATATATATATATATATATATATATATATATATATATATATATATATATATATATATATATATATATATATATACACACATTCATATATATTTACAGTATATACATACACTATATTGCAAAAAGTATTTGGCCACCCATCCAAATGATCAGAATCAGGTGTCCTAATCACTTGGCACAGCCACAAGTGTATTATATCAAGCACTTAGGCATGGAGACTGTTTCTACAAACATTTGTGAAAGAATGGGCCGCTCTCAAGAGGTCAGTAATTTCCAGCATGGAACTGTCATAGGATGCCACCTGTGCAACAAATCCAGTCGTGAAATGTTCTCACTCCTAAATATTCCAAATTCAACTGTCGGCTATATTATAAGAAAATGGAAGAGCTTGGGAACAACAGCAACTCAGCCACCAGGTGGTAGGCCACGTAAACTGACAGAGAGAGGTAAGCGGATGATGAAGCATATAGTGCAAAGAGGTCGCCGACTTTCTGCACAGTCAGTTGCAACAGAGCTCCAAACTTCATGTGACCTTCCATTAGCCCACATACAGTATGCAGAGAGATTCAAGGAATGGGTTTCTATGGCTGAGCAGCTGCATCTAAGCCATACATCACCAAGTCCAATGCAAAGCGCGGGATGCAGTGGTGTAAAGCACGTCACCACTGGACTCCAGAGCAGTGGAGACGCGTTCTCTGGAGTGATGAATCACGCTTTTCCATCAGGCAATCTGATGGACCAGTCTGGGTTTGGAGGTTGCCAGGAGAACGGTACATTTCGGACTGAATTTTGTAAAATTTGGTGGAGGGACAGAATAATGATGTGGGGTTGTTTTTCAGGAGTGGGGCTTGGCCCATTAGTTCCAGTGAAAGGAACTTTGAATGCTCCAGCATACCAAACATTTTGGACTATTCCATGCTCCCAACCTTGTGGGATCAGTTTGGAACAAGCCCTTTCCTTTTCCAACATGACTGTGCACCAGTGCACAAAGCAAGGTCCACAAAGACATGGATGACAGAGTCTGGTGTGGATGAACTTGACTGGCCTGCACAGAGTCCTGACCTAAACCCGATAGAACACTTTTGGGATGAATTAGAATGGAGAGTGAGAGCCAGGACTCCTCGACTTACGTCAGTGTGTGACCTCACCAATGCGCTTCAGGAAGAATGGTCGAAAATTCTTATAAACACACTCCCCAACCTTGTGGACAGCCTTCCCAGACGAGTTGAAGCTGTAATAGCTGCAAAAGGTGGATCGACATCATATTGAAATACAATTGTGAACCATGTTTGAGAGGAATAGGCCTTTTTTTGTCCATAGCAAAAGTTTTAAATCTTTGAGCTCAACTAATGACAAATGGGAGCAAAAACAAAAGTGTTGCGATTATTTTCGTTCAGTCTATACGGTCACGATCAAAAGTTTACATACACTTGTAAAGAACATAATGTCATGGCTGTCTTGAGTTTTCAATAATTTATACAACTCTGTTGTCCTCTGTGTTTTTTATACACTTTGATTTCTATTTTATTGTTTTAATAGATTTTACCCTTTAAAATAGTTTTTAATCATATTTGTTTTTATATTGTTTTTATTGGTTTTATATTTATTTATTTTTTGTTTTTATTCAGTCATTGGTGGAGCATAATATATATATATATATATATATATATATATATATATATATATATATATATATATATATATATATATATATATATATACACTTTTTAAATTTTATTTTATTTATTTATTTATTTTTTTTTACAATTGTTTTTAACATGGCTGTGCAGCACTTTGGAAACGTTATTGTTGTTTGAATGTGCTATATAAATAAAGTGGATTGGATTGGATCGAACTCTTTTTTTTTTCGTGATAAAGTGATTGGAGCACATACTTGTTCGTCACAGTTTGGTTCTTCTATGAATTTATTATGGATCTACTGAAAATGTGACCAAATCTGCTAGGTCAAATATAGCAATGTTAATATTTGCTTACATGTCCCTTGGCAATGTCAGGGTTATTTGTTGTTGAAACCCATGATGCAGAGATGGAGGCAGGTATTGGATAAGAAGACATGATTTAAACTAAACAAGAACAAACAAAAAGCATGCACGTGGGCGGAATAACCAACTACGGGAGCTAGCACTGGGAGCTAGAAAAACAAAAAGGAACTTTAGCATGGAAGCTAGTGGATAGCAAACAGAAAAACTGGAAATAACTAATGCTAACAGAAACAGCTTACCGCTAGGACGAACAGGACAAAGTGTAGCATAACAGGTAGGGGCTGTAACAAAACGACACGACAGGTAGCACGACAAGAGTGACATGTGGCAACGACAATGCAATACAAAACAATGTTCCAGCAACAAGACAAAGGAGGTACAAATAGGAGCCGGCTGATTGGCAACGGGTGTGGCCAGATGCCAATCAGCCGCAGCTGAAGGGGAACACAGCACTCAGGGAACAAGACAGGAAGCTGACAAAATAAGAGCACTAGACAGGAACTAAGGACAGGAAATACTAAACACACTGAGGAGGAACACAGCACTCAGGGAACAAGATAGGAAGCTGATAAATTAAGAGCACTTGACAGGAACTATAAGACAGGAAATACTAAACACAGGAAACAGACAAATGCAGAGGAAAAAACTAAAACATAGACAAACTGTCAGGGGCAAGCCTGACAGGCAAGTTTCAATGCAACAAGGCGCTTTTGGTAGCCATCCACAAGCCTCTAGTTGAATTGTTGACCACTCCTCTTGACAAAATTGGTGCAGTTCAGCTAAATTTGCTGGTTTTCTGACATGGACTTGTTTCTTCAGCATTGTCCACATGTTTAAGTCAGGACTTTGAGAAGGCCATTCTAAAACCTTAACTCAAGACTGATTTAGCCATACCTTCAATAAGCAATCAATGGCAACTTTCAATTTCAGTTACCGTATTTCCTTGAATTGCCGCCGGGCATGTAGTATGCACCTGCCTTGAACTACTGCGGGGTCAAATTTATTAACACAGGCTTACTTTTACCGCTGGGTCAAATTCGTGACGTCACGAGTGATGCTTTCCCTGTCGTCATTTTCAAAATGGCGGAGGAGTTTTATTTTGCTTTTACTATGTGTAAACCAGGGGTCTTGTTCCACAGCCATACAGATCACACTGATGGTTGTGATATAAAACAACTTTAACACTCTTACTAATATGCGCCGCACTCTGTGAACCCACACCAAACGAGAATAACAAACACATTTCGGGAGAACATCGGCTCTGTAACACATTATAAACGCAACATAAGAATTACCCAGAATGCCAAGCATCCATGACTCTTGGCTATATTATAAATCTTCGCTAGCACCAACCCCCCCCCTCACCCCCCGCTTTGTGCGTCGGTTGAGGTGGGTGGGGTTGGGGGCGCGTGTATAATATAGCCAGAGTCATGGATGCTTGGCATTCTGGGTAATTCTTATGTTAGGTTTATAATGTGTTACAGAGCCGATGTTCTCCCAAAATGTGTTTGTTATTCTTGTTTGGTGTGGGTTCACAGAGTGTGGCGCATATTAGTAAGAGTGTTAAAGTTGTTTATATCACAACCTTCAGTGTAAACAGTATGGGTGTTGACCAAGTATGCACTGCAGTCTCATATGAGAAGCAGTGTAATGCATGCGTCCGGCCGGCATGCACGCAGATAGTATGGTGCAAAGATGTGCGCAATGACACGTTGTAGAGCAGTGGTCCCCAACCACAGTGTCGTGGCCGCAGAAGAATTTTTTTATAATTTTTTTTTTTTAATCAGACTCAATTTTTTACCGCATACCATTGGTAAGCACAGTGGTGAGAAGAGGTTTTAAATCTATGCCTGCTTACTTTTACCGCATGCCTTGAATAAGCGCAGGAGTGAGAAGCGGTTTAGAATTAATTACCGCCCCGGCGGCTATTCAAGGAAATACGATATGTTGACAACCGCTTATGTTGACGTCAGTCAACCACTCCTAATGACGTCGACGTGAACACATTCCAATGCAATAATATTCTACAAACAGCACTTTAATTGAAAAATAAAGTTAATTTTTGATGCATGCGAAGATTTAACCCAAACGCCTAGCAAAAGTTCACTTCCAAGTTGTCAGTCCACAGCAAAGAAAGGCGGAGCGCAAAGTGGGCGGTGACAAGGAGGTTTTCGAGCAAGGAATGCTGACTAAGCGTGCATGAAAGAGCGTCTCCTCTATTCATCAAAGCACAAAAGAAATTTCAACTGGAAGGAACAAGCTTTTTCTTCTTTCTTTTCTTCATCTCTAACTCATTTCCCACAAGAACGCTCCCCCCAAAAAATATTAGCATCTTAATAGATGTGTAGAGAAGGTGACCCTGTGAATCATTGGACTTTTTTATCGTTCACATGTTGGCTTTGACCAAATCCATCCATCCATTTCCTACCGCTTATTCCCTTTGGGGTCGCGGGGGGCGCTGGTGCCTAACTCAGCTACAATTGGGCGGAAGGCGGCGTACACCCTGGACAAGTCGCCACCTCATCGCAGGGCCAACACAGATAGTCAGACAACATTCACACTCACATTCACACACTAGAGCCAGTTTAGTGTTGCCAATCCTCTAAGAAAACACAATACAAGACAAAAATCAGTAAAATACACATCGGCCATAAGCAAAATAAGTTCTACAGCAGGGATTCTCAAACTGTGGTACGTGTACCACTAGTGGTACGCAGGCTCCCTCTGGTGGTACGCCAAAGAATCACTTGATTAAAGTGCAGTTTCCTATATTCAAACACAGTGTTACTGTTCAAACTCTGTGTGATGTTACAGTGACCAAGTATGAAATATACTTGTTACATAAAATCTCTGCCTTTTTTAAATAAATATTTAGGCCTACTATGCTAATGTATTTTAATGTTGGTCATTATGGTAGTACTTGGAGAGCCAAGTGTTTTCTGAGGTGGTATTTGGTGAAAAAAGTTTGAGAACCACTGACCTGCAAGAATTATGCAGCCCGTCAAACCTTTAATCCGACAGCACAACTTTACCTAAATTAATTTATGAAAAGACCAAATTTGTCACCGGATGATAATATCTAAAACCTACCATATAAGTCTTGGAATATTTGTGCAATAATAGATGAGGAATGTATCATTTATTTTTATATTTAAGCTCAAATTTATCCATCCAGTTTCTTCTGATGAATAACTGTGGTGTTTTCTTGCTAAACTCATTTCAGCCACAAAAGTAATAGTAAGATTAATGGTAGTCTCAGTACTTAGTAGTAGTAGTAGCAGGAATAGTATGTAATGTCAGTAGTAGTAGCTGTTGTACTTGCAGTAGTAGTAGTAGTAGTAATAGTGGTATTAGTAGTTGTAATAGTAGTATTAGTATTACTAGCAGCAGCGGTGGTGGTACTCTGGTAGCAGAAGTAATAGTAGTAGTCGTAATAGCAGTGAGTAGTGGCAGTACTAGCATAGTAGTATTTGTAGTAGTAATAGTAGTAGCAGGAATAGTAGCAGTAGTGTTAGCAATAGTAGTCGGCTTAGTAGAAGTGTTAGTAGTAATAGTAGAAGTAGTGTTAGTAGTAGCAGCAGCGGTAATAATAATAGTAGTGTAAGTAATAGTAGTAATTGTAGTGTTAGTGGTAGTAGTAGTGTTAGAGGTAGTGTTAGAAGTAGTAGTAATGCTAGTCGTGTTAGTAATATAAGTAATAGTGTTAGTAGTAGTAGTGCTAGTAGTAGTAGTAGTGTTAGTCATAGTAGTAGTGTTAGTAGCAGTGTTAGTAGTAGAAGTAGTAGTGTAAGTATTAGTATTGTTATTAGTAGTAGTAGTAGTAGTGTCATTAGTAGTAGTGTTTTTGATAGTATTAGTAGTGTTAGTAGTAGTATTGGTAGTATAAGTAGTAGTTTTAGTATTAGTAGTGTTAGTAGTAATGATGTTAGTAGTACTGTTGGGAGTCGAAGTAGTAGTGTTAGTATTACTAGTGTTATTGGTAGTAGTAGTAGTGTTATTGATAGTAGTAGTACTGTTAGTATTAGTGTTGGTAGCAAAGGTAGTAGAGTTAGTATTATTATTGGTAGTAGTAGTAGTAGTAGTGTTAGTAATAGTAGTGTTAGTAGTAGTAGTAGTGTTAGTGTTAATAGTAGTATAAGTGTTAATAGTGTTAGTAGTAGTGTTATTGATAGTAGTAGTAGTGTTAGTATTAGTGTTGGTAGCAAAGGTAGTAGTGTTAGTATTAGTAGTGTTATTGGTAGTATTAGTAGTAGTAGTAGTGTTAGTAATAGTAGTGTTAGTAGTAGTAGTAGTAGTAGTGTTAGTGTTAATAGTAGTATAAGTGTTAGTAGTATTAATAGTAGTGTTATTGATAGTAGTAGTAGTGTTAGTATTAGTGTTGGTAGCAAAGGTAGTATTAGTAGTAGTGTTATTGATAGTAGTAGTAGTGTTAGTATTAGTGTTGGTAGCAAAGGTAGTAGTGTTAGTATTAGTGTTATTGGTAGAATTAGTAGTAGTAGTGTTAGTAATAGTAGTGTTAGTAGTAGTAGTGTTAGTGTTAATAGTAGTATAAGTGCTAGCAGTATTAGTAGTAGTGTTATTGATAGTAGTAGTAGTGTTAGTATTAGTGTTGGTAGCAAAGGTAGTAGTGTTAGTATTAGTAGTGTTATTGGTAGTATTAGTAGTAGTAGTGTTAGTAATAGTAGTGTTAGTAGTAGTAGTAGTAGTGTTAGTGTTAATAGTAGTATAAGTGTTAGTAGTATTAGTAGTAGTGTTATTGATAGTAGTAGTATCACAAAGGAAAAAGGACATTTCCAGAGTAGTAGAAGAACAAGAATAACAAGAAGACTGACATGGCAGGTTTTTTTCCCTAATTGTTCTGTTTTTCCTGATCTTCCTGCCTGAGCAACTTCAGAGTCTGCTGCATCACTCTGAAGCAGAAATCAGTCTCTGTTTTAAAATACAACCCATACATTTATCCATGAAAATATGGATAAGCTGCTGAATGTTACGAAGGGTTTCAGTTATGTTGTGTAAAATCATTGCAATGCCAGTCGAGCATGTGGAAAAGTTGTATGAGGTTATAAGAGCAGAAATCCAAGGCTTCCTGGTAATCCATCGCCAAACTATGCGAAAAATAAAGGCTTGTTCCAGTTATGTCGACAACTGTTTATGTCAACATAAGGCAGACAGTCAGTTCTGATGGGTGTCAACGTAAGCGACTTCCGCTGTTTATGTATGTTGGCTGACCTAATAAGTGACGTATTTATTACAACACATGAAATGATTGCATGTGTACTAGCGGCATGAGTACATGTAGTAAATGTACATGTGTACTTGCTGTTTTGTGTACTTGTAGCTTGCAGTGTGTGTACTTGTAGTATGTATATATGTAGTATTGCAGTATAGGCACTTTTAGGACGTGTACATGTAGTATGTGCACTTGCAGTATGTTTACTTGCCGTTGTGTACTTGCAGTCTGTGTACTTGTAGCTTGCACAACAGTATGTGTACTTGTAGTATGTATACATGTAGTATGTGTACATGCACTATGTGTACTTGACATTTGTGTACTTGTAGCTTGCAGTATGTGTACTTGTAGTATTTATACATGTAGAATGTGTAGTTGCAGTATGGGTACTTGTAGTATGTCTACTTGTAGTAAGTGTACATGTCGAATGTGTACTTGCAGCATGTGTACTTACAGTAAGTGTACATGCATAATGTGTAAGTGCTGTTTGTGTACTTGCAGTATGTGTACTTGTAGCATTTATACATGTATGTGTAGTTGCAGTATGGGTACTTGTAGTATGTCTACTTGTAGTACGTGTACGTGTCGAATGTGTACTTGTAGCATGTGTACTTGCATGTGTACTTATAGTATGTAAACATGGAGTAAGTGTACATGCATTATGTGTAATTGCTGTTTGTGTACTTGCAGTATGTGTACTTGTAGTAAGTATACATGTAATATGTGCACTTGCAGTATGTGTACTTGTTGTGTGTGTACTTGCAGTCAGTGTACTTGTAGATTGCAGGACAGTATGTGTACTTGTAGTATGTATACATGTAGTATGTGTACTTGCAGTATGTACAGTATACATGTAGTATATAGACATATAGTATGTGTACATGCAGTATGTATACTTGCCATTCCTGTACTTGTAGCTTGCAGCATATGTACTTATCGTACCTGTAAATGTAGTAAGTCTGCTTGTATGTGTACTTGTCGAATGTGTACTTGCAGTATGTGTACTACAATTATGTGTACATGTATTATAAGTATGTGTTCTTGTAGAATGTGTACTTATATGTACTTATAAATGTGTGTTCCTGTCGAATGTGTGTAAAAATATTTGTGTACTTTCATTATGTGTACATGTAGTATGTGTACTTATAAGTATGTGTTCTTGTAGAATATGTACTTATAAATATGTGTTCTTGTAGAATGTGTGTAAAAATTATTTGTGTACTTTCAGTAAGTGTACTAGCAGTATGCTTGGAGGATGTATTAGGAGCACGTGTACTACATGTAGTATGTCTACTTGTAGTACATGTACTTGTGTTATGTGTTCTTGCAGTATGTATACTTGTGGTATGATAACTAGCAGTATGTGTTCCTGTAGAAAGTGTATGAGTATTTGTGTACTTACAGTATATGTACTTGTCGACTTTGTAAAATAATATTTTTGTACTTGTACAGTGGGGCAAAAAAGTATTTAGTCAGCCACCGATTGTGCAAGTTCTCCCACTTAAAATGATGACAGAGGTCTGTAATCTTTATCATAGGTACACTTCAACTGTGAGAGACAGAATGTGGGGGAAAAAAATCCAGGAATTCATATTGTACGAATTTTAAATAATTTATTTGTAAATTATAGTGGAAAATAAGTATTTGGTCAACCATTCAAAGCTCTCACTGATGGAAGGAGGTTTTGGCTCAAAATCTCAGGATACATGGCCCCATTCATTCTTTCCTTAGCACGGATCAGTCGTCCTGTCCCCATAGCAGAAAAACAGCCCCAAAGCATGATGTTTCCACCCCCATGCTTCACAGTAGGTTTGGTGTTCTTGGGATGCAACTCAGTATTCCACTTCCTCCAAACACAACGAGTTGAGTTTATACCAAAATGGATACATGGATGATACAGCAGAGGATTGGGAAAATGTCATGTGTTTAGATGAAACCAAAATAGAACTTTTTGGTATGAACTCAACTTGTCGTGTTTGCATCCCAAGAACACCAAACCTACTGTGAAGCATGGGGGTGGAAACATCATGCTTTGGGGCTGTTTTTCTGCTAAGAGGACAGGACAATTGATCCGTGTTAAGGAAAGAATGAATGGGGCCATGTATCGTGAGATTTTGAGTCAAAACCTCCTTCCATCAGTGAGAGCTTTGAATAGTTGACCAAATTCCTTTTTTCCACCATAACTTACAAATAAATTATTTAAAATTCCTACAATGTGAATTCCTGGATTTTTTTTCACATTCTGTCTCTCACAGTTGAAGTGTACCTATGATGAAAATTACAGACCTCTGTCATCATTTTAAGTGGGAGAACTTGCACAATCGCTGGCTGACTAAATACTTTTTTTGCCCCACTGTATGTGTACCTGCAGAATTTGTCTGAGTATACTTGCAGAATGTGTACTTGTACTTGTCGAATGTGTATACGAATATTTGTATACTTGTGAGTGTACTTGTAGAATGTGTACTTGCAAATGAGTATGTGCACATTTTTACTAGTAGAATTTGTATATGAATATTTGCAGAATGTGTATTCGTAGTATAAAGTGTATACTGTAAATATTGTGTAAAATAAACTGTACTAGCTTGTGTGTCATGTCAGGTTATTCTAAATATTTGCATTTCATGAATATGCATAGACTTTGGGCCAGCAAGAAGCTCCATGATGTTTCATGTCATCATCATCTTCATCCCCGGGATGCAGCGGCAGCATCCCTGCCCCCCTCTCCCGATGTTCCCCGCCACTCACCCAACGTTTTAACGGCGATCTGGCGCGTCAGAGGCGGCGGAAGGTTGATGCAAACCAGGTCGACGTCCTGATGCAGCAGCACGTCATCGATCCGGTTGGTGAAAAACGGGACGTCCATGTCCTTGGCGAGCTCCTCCGCCTCCTCTTGCGTGTGAGCCCACAGAGCTTTCACGGAAAATCCTTCGTGCTTCAGCAGCGGAATGACGACTCTGGCGGTCAAGCTGCTTCCGAACACGCCGACACCGGGAAGCATGCTGGCGGTCTGTCACGTCGGCTGTGACGTCAGCTGGGCCATGCACCTGCAGCCGAGCATCGCCTCAGCCCACCGGGATATTTACCCGGGCGGAAAACTGCCACTCTGACGTCATCGCCGGTGGTTAAAAGCCACACTTAAACGCACCATTGCGGCGTCCAGCTGCGTCAGCACCTGTACGGCTTCCAACTCCGGCTAAAACTCAAAATGTCGTCACAAAGCGCGACATGGAAAAAAAAAACGAAACAAAAATGTGCTAAATTTAACAAGAAGTCGATTTAGTTCTGCTTCGGAGATTCTGCGGCGGACGAAGCGATGCTGCGGCTTTCAATTGCTTGTCAAGTTGCGTGACATTCACCGGATCATGCTTTTGCCGACTTTTCACAATAAAATCCCACACTCGCCAAATCCATTAAGCAGGTTCGTTAGTTCGTACAAAACGTGTAACACACATTCTTAAATTGTTTCTTTGGTTATTATGACTAAGTTTTGATTTTAAGAGTCGAAAAAAAGTTTCATCATACAAGTAGTGGTTGATGTAATAGCTTTTACTATAAGGTCAGAGACGGTGCTTTAGTGTGGTACGTTAATTATTTATTTTTCCTGCTCTTGTTTAACCCTTCAGTTTCCCGGTCTAATTTAAAGGCCTACTGAAACCCACTACTAAACCACGCAGTCTGATAGTTTATATATCAATGATGAAATATTAACATTGCAACACATGCCAATGCGGCCTTTTTAGTTTACTAAATTACAATTTTAAATTTCCCGGGAGTTTCGTCTTGAAAACGTTGTGTAATGATGCCGTGTACGCAAGATGTCACGGTTTTAAGGTAATATGAGTGCTGCACACACACACAGCTAAAAGTTGCCTGCTTTAACGGCATAATTACACAGTATTTTGGAGATCTGTGTTGCTGAATCTTTTGCAATTTGTTCAATTAATATTGGAGAAGTCACAGTAGAAAGATGGAGTTGGACAGCTTTAGCCTTTAGCCACACAAACACACGGTGATTCCTTGTTTAAAATTCCTGGAGGTGAAACTTTCCTATGGATCAGAGCGCGGTCAAGAGAACATGGATCCCGACCACATGTCAACCAGCAGGTTTTGGTGAGAAAATTGTGGGTAAAAAGTCAGTTCTTACCGGAAAAAAGCTGAGCTTGTGCCGTCCATAGCTGCCGTCGACTCCGCTGAGATATTGCGCGTCAACACACCCGTGGAGACACCCTTCCGACTTTTAGGTACTATTAAACTCACTAAAACACTAGCAACACAATAGAAAGATAAGTGATTTCCCAGAATTATCCTAGTAAATGTCTCTAAAAACATCGGAATCCGTCCCAATGCAATCACGTTTTTTTTTCTTTTTTTTTTTTCTAGTCCGTCGCTATAAATATCCTCAAACACGAATCTTTCATCCCCGCTCAAAATTAATGGGGAAATTGTTGTGTTGTTTTCTCGGTCCAAATACTTTGTTGGAGGCTCCCATTAAAAATAATGTGAATATGTGAGGAGCCCCCACACGTGTGACGTCATCGGCTGCGACTTCCGGTAAAGGCAGGGCTTTTATCTTAGCAACGAAAGTTGCAGACTTTATCGTGGATGTTCTCTACTAAATCCGTCCAGCAAAAATATGGCAATATCGCGAAATGATCCAATAAGACACATAGAATGGACCTGCTATCCCCGTTTAAATAGGAAAATTTCAATTCAGTAGGCCTTTAAGTAACAGAGCGAGTATTAACTTTAATTTCATATACATTAGTATATTTTACATCATATTAATACATTGCATATTTTCTATCATCCATCTGTAATCTAAAATGATCAATACAATAATTTCTACAATCAAATCGATACTAGCGTGACGATTGGCGAGATTGATTATTTTTAGCTATCTTCTTTATTTGAACAAATACCTGTTATTTTGCATATAATATAGTTGTTGTATTTCATAAATATTATTTATGGTATTCTTTATATGTATAATTAAACGTTGTTTACCATTAGGGGTGTTGATGAAATATTTTTAGCGTCAAATATATATCTGTGTTTTATTCGGATTGTAATAGTGATCAATAAATAATCATAAAACTCATTCAACGAGTTTGAAAAAAATATCAACAAAAAAGTATTGGTATCAGTATGGACGTGTATTTGCAGTATCGCTCAACCCAATGCTTAGCCCATTTTTGGCCACTAGAGGGCCTTAAAGACATGTAAAGAGAACTTTGTTGTTAGAAACCTCGTGAAACCTGATGTTATGTAACACATGTAGTCGGTAGTGTATGCATAGTAGTATATATTATAGCATGTTAGAATTTTGCTTTGTTCCTGAAGATAAAGTATTAAAAAAAACAACAACATAAAAGTTGCAGTAATATGTATTGTCATACTTGCCAACCCTCCCGGATTTTCCGGGAGACTCCTGAAATTCAGCGCCTCTCCTGAAGACCTCCCGGAAGAAATTTTTTCCCGAAAATCTCCTGAAATTCAGCGGAGCTGGAGGCCCCGCCCCTCCAGCTCCATGCGGACCTGAGTGGGGACAGCCTGTTTTCACGTCAGCTTTCCCACTATATAAACAGCTTGCATGCCCAATCACGTTACAACATCTACAGATTTTAATAAAAAACTGCACACACAATGAGACAAAGCAAAAGAACGAGGAAGTTACAGCCATGGGGACGCCGTCTGTAATAAGAGTGATCTACGTTGTCTGTCGCCATCACCTGGTGAATGTTGGCTATAGCGTTATGGGGTTGCTTTTTGATCGACCAACGATTTACGTGGTGTTGCGCACCTGACGGCAAGTGACTCTCGCCAGTACGCAAATGACAGAACAAAGGTTACTCAAATAATGAAATGTAAGTGTTGTTTTTTTTGTAACCAGCAAGCACTACAGTTAGTATAACAACTGTGTTTTATTACTGTGTATTTGATAGGTGCCTTCTGAAATTCAACTATTTCTTTTATTTATATATATAATAAAATAAATATATATAGCTACAATACACTGAAAGTCAAGTATTTCATACATGTGTATATATATATGGGGCTTCACGGTGGAATAGGGGTTAGTGCGTCTGCCTCACAATACGAAGGTCCTGAGTAATCAGGGTTCAAATCTTTCTCTGTGGAGTTTGCATGTTCTCCCTGTGACTGTGTGGGTTCCCACCGGGTACTCCGGCTTCCTCCCACTTCCAAAGACATGCACCTGGGGATAGGTTGATAGGCAACACTAAATTGGACCTAGTGTGTGAATGTGAGTGTGAATGTTGTCTATCTGTGTTGGCCCTGCGATGAGGGGACGACTTGTCCAGGGTGTACTCCGCCTTCCGCCCGATTGTAGCTGAGATAGGCACCAGCACCCCCCGCGACGCCGAAGGGAATAAGCAGTAGAAAATGGATGGATATATATATATATATATATATATATATATATATATATATGAAATACTCAAGTTGGTGAAATGTAGCTTCAAATATACTCCTCCCCTCTTAACCCCGCCTCCGCCCCACCCCCAACCTCCCGAAATCGGAGGCCTCAAGGTTGGCAAGTATGTGTATTGTAGTCAAAATGTAATTATTACAGCTGACCAGTAGGTGGCAGTGCACTGCATGACAAACTGATGCCCAAATTTAATGTCAAGTTAAGAATAAAAGAAAATAACTTTTACATTTCTGTTCAGTTATAACAATAAAAAAAAATCACATTAATTGTTCATGGACTGCAAAATATGGAAAAACTACAAATATACATGTGCTTTAGAAAAATAAAGGAAATAACTAAAATAAAAACATCAAAAATAAAATACAAACAAGTATTTTATGTACATCCATATACATTTATATATTTTTGTTAGAAGAACAGACAGACAACTTCGACTTCAGCACTTTTTTAATATTTACTTGAGGCACAAATATAATTTAATAACAAAGCTACTATATTTCTGTATGCTCCCACACAATGTGATTTCCTTTACAGGCCGCACGCGCGCACAGATACACAAAGACACAAACATTTGAACAATCACACAAACACACTTTTTCATCGCCTTCTAGACTTTTCTAATTCCCT
Organism: Nerophis ophidion; assembly: GCF_033978795.1. Lineage (NCBI taxonomy): Eukaryota > Metazoa > Chordata > Actinopteri > Syngnathiformes > Syngnathidae > Nerophis > Nerophis ophidion. The sequence goes on from NC_084625.1 coordinate 38,404,654, forward strand.
TTCCCCTTTTAGTGAAACAAAATGTTTCAGTGAGTTTTTGATTTGCTATTGAGGTAGATATCATATTCCTGTTTTTTTGTTTAAGATAAATCTTTGATGACATGTGAGTGCCACTGAGCTTGGCAACACATTTAAAAACAAAAATACACTTACATAATTTGGATTGGGACTCTTCTTTTTTTTAAATAGACAGTTTTTATTTCTTCCACGTGAGGTTAAAAGCAACAAAGGAAGATTAAAAATGTCAGTAGTTAACAACACGGCATGAATATATAGTAAAAAGTGAGTTGGACGACTAAAAGTCAAATAGATTCATCTCCATAAACTTCCTTCCTGCCTAGGTTGACACAAATTTACACACACAAGTTCACACTAAAGCAGTAAGGTCCGAAGTGCATTTTATCCTTTCTTAATTTTACTTTATCAGCAACAGATATGTTTCAGTATATAAATAACTAAAAAATTTATTTTATAAACTACTTTTATGTAGCAAAGATATTTTTTGGGGGGTGGAAAAACTTTAGACCCTCCTGCACTAAAGTGTGTGACAATGTGATTACACAACAACTGAAGAAAAACACAACAAACAACACACAATATAAAGTCAATATGACCACCAGCCTCAAAGAATTGCAACGAAATAGGACTTAATAAAAAATAAATAAACGATACTTAGCTGAAAGAAACTGCGAGGATATGAACGGCAAAGAAAGATTTTGCAAACATCACAATTATTTGTGAGTATTTTCTTGGTTTCCCAACAGGCTGAAACACTGAAAAATAGATCTTTCTATACTAAAACCAAAGAAATGTCAGTGAAAATGAAATTCATCAAGTTTGCGTCAGCTGACAAAATGTTTGTTTATTATTCATTGTTCAAAATTCTGCCTGCAGCTCATGATTTCTTCGCATATTCCAAAATGCCACCGCATGACTTTGATATTTCCAATTTTTGGCACTTTCTCCTACTGTACTACATTTTGAGATTGTGTTATTTAATTCTGTTGTGTGCTCAAACTAATAAAATATTACTTTGGAAAAAAAACACAATTATCAGTGTATAAATATTAGCCAAAATATAATTAGTCCAACTGAAGTGCTGACATTATGCATAATGTACTTGTCTACTACATCGCTTTCCAAGTCGTACTACAAGCAAGTAGTATTACTACTACAAGCAAATAGTACTACTACATGGAACGCCGCGATTGAACAAGTTATTTTATGTGCGTGAATACAACAGTAAAACACAAAATAAAAAGCTAAAAATGTTATGCATAATGCTTCAGAATGTTCCGGAGAGACTTAAATATGGGAAATATATAACTGACAAGATCTTTGTTTGTGGATTATGCACAGCAGGAAGAGAATTTATGCAGCCCCATTGGTCGAGGTTTTCCTGACATATGAAACGTGACAAATTGGGGGAGGGGGTGCACAATTCCATTTGACTGTCAGTGTGGACATTTTTAAAATGTGTTTTGCGGCAATCTCGACTTTGACCCCAACGTAAGTTGCTATGTAGAGTGCCGCTTTCCCTCATTTTCAGCAGACTGCATTGTGAGTTTATTAACCCCCCACCCCTTACACCCAGAAATGGGGCCATATAAATCCTTTCCCTACTGTATTTGGATTACCCTCCCCTCCCTTCCAAAAAAAAAAGTCCTAAAAACATTTTTATTTAAATACACCTCTCACTCTTCTTAAAACAAGTTTTAAACATTAGCAAAGAATGACATGTATACAGTATTGTACTTCTCAAATATGTATACAATATTGTACTTTTTAAATGTGTATAAAGTATTTTAATTATATATATATATATATATATATATATATATATATATATATATACACACACACAGTATTGTACTTACCAAATATGTATACAATATTGTACCTATTAAATATGCATACAGTATTTAAAAAAGGTTTACTTACAAACGTCACGTCTTGTTAAAGCATCTTCCTAATGGCAAAGGTTGAATAAATTAACTTGTGAGACAGCGCCCTCTGCTGGGTTCTAATCTGCACCGTATTTTTCCCTGCAGATAGCGCCATCCAACCATGTTGCCATGAAAAAGAATGTTTTAAAGAAAGAACTGTGTGAACATGGGGGAGCCTGACGTACTGTACTTGTCTTGTGAGCGTGAACGTTTGGGTGGAGAAAATTGTCAGGAAAGACGAGGAGGTGGAACACAAGAAGAAAGTGAAACGCAACATAGTAAGTAAAGTGATGGATAAAAATATAAAGTGTCTATTTCTGTTTTCTCGGCGCAGGAATCGTCTCTGTTTTTGGAGGTCCTGCTGACCTTGAATGGATTCATCATAACATCGCTAACTTCCTGTCCGGGACGTAAATCCCCGCTGACTGTAATTCCTCACGTGTGCATCAGAGGGCGCCGTCCTTTCTAAGAGTAGATGGTGATGACCTCACGGCCTCCACCTCGGACCAGCAGGACTCGATTCAAACCTTCTAAGAGAACCTCCAAGAACTCCATGTCTGAGAGCGCAGTGAAGGATGAGATTAAATAATATCAGCTTGTCAACATAATCCTATTTCTAATAAATATTACACATGTGATCTAACAACCTCCTAACTCTCTTCATCAGCTTGTATGGTTCATTGAAACAAATGTTTCACTTTGAATCCTGCACCATCCTCTCACTCTTTAGCAGCCCTTCCTAGTCTGTGAGCATGAAGTAGTGAGTGTCTTCAAGACAAACTAAACCAGGCCTGGGCAATTATTTTTACTCAGGGGCCAAATTTAGAGAAAAAAAATGTGTCTGAGTGTCGGTATATTTATTTTTAGGAACACTAATACAAAACCTCACAATAATGTGTAATTGAATGCTAAAAACGTTATGACAGACCGCCTTAAAAACGGAAAGGAATTACAATTTTTTTTTTACTGAATGAGGCACCCAGAATGTACATGAAAATAAAGAATGTGGGATTTACAATATTAACTATGAAGGATAAAAAACTGAATATTGACAACATATCAACATCACACCTCCTCTAGATTGATATAACTGACAACGCAACAAAAATGCAACAAACAGTGAAATATGAATGCAAAGGGTAAAAAAACCCACCTACAATCTGATATACCGTATCTCCTTGAATAGCCGCCTGGGCGCTAATTAATTTAAATCCTCTTCTCACTTCTGCACTTATTCAAGGCATGCGGTAAAAGTAAGCAGGCGCTAATAATTTTAAAACCTCTTCTCATCCCTGCTCTTACCAATGGCATGCAGTAAAAAATTGAGTGTGATAAAAAGAAAATTCTTCTGCGGTCGCGGCCCGGTGGTTGGGGACCACTGCTCTACAACATGTCATCGCGCACACCTTTAAAGCCCTGTAATCTGCGTGCTGGCCGGACGCATGCATTTCGCTGCTTTTAATACGTGATTGCAATGCATACTTGGTCAATAGCCATACCTTTTACACTGATGGTTGTGATATAAACAACTTTAACACTCTTACTAATATGGGCCACACTCTGTGAACCCACACCAAAAAAGAATGACAAACACATTTCGGGAGAACATCGGCTCTGTAACACATTATAAACGCAACATAACACTTACCCAGAATGCCATGCATCCATGACTCTTGGCTATATTATACACGCGCCCCCAAATCCACCCACCTCAACAGACGCACGGTGGGGGAGTGGGGGGGTTGAGGGCGCTTTGGTGCTAGCGGGGTGTATAATATAGGCAAGAGTCATAAAATTGTGTTAGATGTAAATACAAACGGAATACAATGATTTGCAAATCATTTTCAACCCATAGTCAGTGGAATGCACTACAGAGACAAGATATTTGATGTTCAAACTCATAAACTTTATTTATTTTTTTTTGCAAATAATAATTAACTTAGAATTTCAAAGCTGGAACACATGCCAAAGTAGTTGTTCAGCACTGTGTTACATCACCTTTTCTTTTAACAACACTCAAACGTATGGGAACTGAGGAAACTAATTGTTTAAGCTTTGAAAGTGGAATTCTTTCCCATTTATGTTTTATGTAGAGTTTCAGTCGTTCAACAGTCCGGGGTCTCCGCTGTCGTATTTTGCGCTTCATAATGCGCCACACATTTTCGATGGGAGACAGGTCTGGACTGCAGGCGGGCCAGGAAAGTACCCGCACTCTTTTTTTACGAAGCCACACGGTTGAAACACGTGCTGAATGTGGCTTGGCATTGTCTTGCTGAAATAAGCAGGGGGGTCCATGAAAAAGACGGCGCTTAGATGGCAGCATATGTTGTTCCAAAACCTGTATGTACCTTTCAGCATTAATTGTGCCTTCACAGATGTGTAAGTTACCCATGTCTTGGGCACTAATGCACCCCCATACCATTACAGATGTTGGCTTTTGAACTTTGCGGGATAACAGTCTGGATGGTTTGCTTCCCCTTTGGTCCGGATGACACAATGTGGAAAATTTCCAAAAACAATTTGAAATGTGAACTCGTCAGACCACAGAACACTTTTCCACTTTGCATCAGTCCATCTTAGATGATCTCGGCCCAGAGAAGCCGGCGGTGCTTCTGGATGTTGTTGATAAATGGCTTTCGCTCTGCATAGTAGAGCTTTAACTTGCACTTAAAGATGTAGCGACAAACTGTATTTAGTGACAGTGGTTTTCTCAAGTGTTCCTGAGCGTATGTGGTGATATCCTTTAGAGATTGATGTCGGTTTTTGATACAGTGCCGTCTGAGGGATCAAAGGTCACGGTCATTCAGTGTTGGTTTCCGGCCACGCCGCTTACGTGGAGTGATTTCTTCAGATTCTCTGAACCTTTTGATCTTATTATGGACCGTAGATGTTAAAATCCCTAAATTTCTTGCAATTGCACTTTGAGAAAAGTTGTTCTTAAACTGATTGACTATTTGCTCACACAGTTGTGGACAAAGGGGTGTACCTCGCCCCATCCTTTTTTGTGAAAGACTGAGCATTTTTTGGGAAGCTGTTTTTATACCCAATCATGTACCTGTTCCCAATTAACCTGCACACCTGTGGGATGTTCCAAATAAGTGTTTGATGAGCATTCCTAAACTTTTTCAGTATTTATTGTATTGCCACCTTTCCCAACTTCTTTGTCACATGTTGCTGGCATCAAATTCTAAAATTAATGATTATTTGCAAAAAAAAAAAGTTTATCAGTTTGAACATCAAATATGTTGTCTTTGTGGCATATTCAACTGAATATGGGTTGAAAATGATTTGCAAATCATTGGAATCCGTTTATATTTACATCTAACACAATTTCCCAACTCATATGGGAATGGGGTTTGTAAATAAACAGGTTTTGATGTAAAAGTTACCAGATAAAGGATACAATTTTCATCTCCCCCTCGGTTCTTGGGTGGTCCAGGCATGTTGAGAAGAACCAGGTGTGCTCCTTGTGACTTGTTGACCACGACTTCATTCAGCTTGATGGCGGTGTGCATACGACGCACGTTGGTCTGATTGCTAATTGGACGAGAACAACAATGTTAATTACATTCACTGCAACTGTCACAATAAAAACGACAACTTATAAAAGTTGCACTTTTAACTGCGACTGAACAAACGTACAATGTACGACATCACATGAACTTGTATTACATTATGTGCAGCTTAGTGTACACTTAACAGAATATTTGTGTGTTGTCAAAATATATTTTGCTGCCATCTTTGCATCATCTATGTTGATGTGAAGTATGAATATTAACATGAAATCAATATCGAAACATAATGTATGAATTTTAATAATATCAATATGCCTATATCAAAGCATAAAGTGCATAATCACTACAGACACAGAATATGTCAATAATAAAACAATGTACATTACACAAAGGCAAAATTGTTTTTTCCATTCAAACATTAACAGTGACTATAATTTATTGATTGACATAATATTTACAGTGGAACACGTTTATGTTGATGCCCCTTAACCTGGCTGACTGATGTCGACATAAGTGGTTGTTGACCTAATCAAAACTGCTTGCACGTTTACTTTTTGACTTTGTTCAGAAACATGATAATGTACGAAAATAAAGTATTTTAGTTGTTCGTTCACCGGATGAAACATATGGAAAATGCCGATAATAAACCTTAAACATTAAATTAATATTCTTGTTTTTCACATTCCTCTGTGAACAAGTGTCCTCTGTAGTAGAAAAACATCTGATTTAATTATCACTTATTTAATGCACAGTCAAATGTGAAACCTTCCTTCTCTACCTCCTGAGGCAGGGATGTCCAACGTGCGGCCCGGGGGCCATTTGCAGCCCGTAGGTAATTTTTAACGGCCCCATGGCACATTCTAAAAATATGATTAAATAAAATATGTTGCATGCACCTGGGGATAGGTTGATTGGCAACACTAAAATTGGCCCTAGTGTGTTTGTTGTCTGTGTTGGCCCTGTGATGAATTGTCGACTATTCCAGGGCGTAGGCCGCCTTCCGCGCGACTGTAGCTGAGATGGGCTCCAGCGCTCCTCGTGACCCCGAAGGTAATAAGCGGTAGAAAATTGATGGATGGATGGATGTTGCATATTTTGCGTTAGTTGTATAAAAAAACCAAGCTGTTTTTTTTTTAAAGAAGGGCCTAAAACGAACAAACAAAAACATAAACAACAATAACACTTAAAATTGACAAAGAGATCTAACGTTGATCTCATGACTATTGTGTTAAAAGTAAACAATAAAAAGTGTATAATTTATTGTTTAACACTTTCGTGATAATCCTCTTGGATCCCCAATAATTTTAGTGTGATTTTCTTTTTTTTTGTGTGTCATTGCTCAAAAAAACCCTGAAGTATTAATATCAATGATGTTATTAGTTATTGACCTTTTTAAGGCTCCAATTATTATGTAACCTAATATATTCCACATTTTATTGGGTAAAAATATTGCATATTTTGTGTTTTTTCCACAAAAAACAGGGTTTCCTGGATAACAATAGCATACAACTTAAATCTTTAAAAACATATTGACAGAAAGACTTAATGTGGATCTAGAGATTTAAACATTGAATAATAATAAAAATAATAATAATACTAAATAATGACACATTTTTAATATTTTTTTGACCAAAACCCTTTGGGGTCCCCAGGATCAAGCCAGAGTGAATGTATATTGAATGTATATTTGTTATACATATATTGTATTGCTTTTTGAAATAAAAAATATCAAAATGGCCCCCGCTTGCTTTGATGTTATAGTGTGCGGCCCTCAGTGGAAAAAGTTTGGACACCCCTGTCCTAAGGCAACATGTTTTCCGCCAACCTGTCTTGTATAACAGGGTTATTATCTTGATTAAAATGTGTACCCTGACAAAATAAATAATTTACCCAAAAAAATGCCTTTGAAGAAGACGCTAAGTTCTTAGATAATATATCTAATATTAATATCTAACAGCGCTGCTGTGATAATTTACTTCAGTGTTTTGACTACAATAACGATAAAACTTGTATATGTGCTTTGTGCTAATCTCTCTTCTGAATCTACAAAATTTGATAAAATTTATAAACACCAAAAGTGTATTTTCTACTGTGTATTCCAAAAGTATTCAGTCTTTCACTTTTTCTACATTTAATTATGTTACAGCCCTATTCCAAAATAGATTAAATTCATTTTTGTCCTCAAAATTCTACACACAATAACAAATAATGTGTTTTTTGTTGTTGTTTTTTTTGCAAATCTATTAAAAATAAAACTAAGACATCAAAATGTACTGTACATTTGTATTCACAACCTTTGCTGTGAAGCTCAAAAGTGAGGTCAGGAGCATACTGTTTTAACTGATCATCCTTGAGTTGTTCTTACAGCCACTTGTGGTAAATTCAGCTGACTGACATGATTTGGAAAACACACACCTGTCTATATATGAGGTCCCATTCTTAACAGTGCATGTCAGAGCACACAGCAAGAATGAAGTCGAATTAATTGTTTGGAGACCTCCGCGACAGGATCGTCTCGAGACACAAATCTGGGGAAGGGTACAGAAAAATATCTACTGCCTTGAAGTTCCTATAAGCACAGTTGTCTCCATCATTGTCAGGCTTGCCACTGACATTTTGTTTGTGTTTTAGTTTTTCCTCTGTGTGTGTTTAGTATTTCTTGTTTTATTCCTGTGAGCGCTCTTACTTTGTCTGTTTCCTGTTTTTTTCCCCCTGTGCACTGTTTTCCCTCAGCTGCGGCTGATTGGCACCTGGCCGCACCTGGCCACACCAGTCGAGTGCTGGATTATTGTCATGTCGATGTCGCTCTTGTCGTTGCTACATGTCGTGTCGTGTTTTGTCAATGCAGCGTTGCGGTAAGCTTTAATTAATTGCGGTTTTTAGCTTACTGCCTTTTGTTCCCTGTTTCCAAGTTTGTTTTCATATTTCATGTACGACTTTTGTTTCCGGCTCGAGACCTGCTAGCTTCCACGCTACGTTTTTTTGTTTTTGCTAGCTTCCATGCTAAGCTCTGTTTATTTTCTAGTTCCCATGCTAGCTGTTTTTGTTTGTTATCCGCCCATGTGCGTGCTTTTTGTTTGTACTCTTTGTTTGTTTTTGTCTTAGTGTTTTAAATTAAATCATGTTTTCCTGCAAAATGCCTCCCTCCCTCTCTGCATCTTGGGGTTCGTCAACAACTAACGCTGACAATCATCTGTAAATGGAAGAAGTTTGGAACCACCAGGAGTTTTCCAGCTGGCAAAGTTAATACATCTGTTGAAATGATCAAACTTTATAAATGTAGGAACTTATGATGGCATCTTTACAGATTTGATCACGATCTTCTGCCATGCGCATACTTAATACTTAACTTAATGCTTGTTTTGGTCACGTATTTGAATGTGAGGATGTTCATCTTCTAGCCTTTATTTATTTTCCTAATAAAACTTCATAATGTAATGTATTAAATACATATGCATATTGTTTTGTATTTATTTTCTTCTTTGGAAAGTACAAGTTTGCTTCAAAAAAATTATAAGCAGGTTAATTACAGAATGTAGGAGCAGGCAGTTATAAGCACATTATTCACATATCTATACACTCACTGGTGGTACTTCGGTTTTTCTTCACCCAATTTTCATATGATTGGTTTTTGGCGAAAATATTCATCAAACTATTGTTTGTTGATTCTTTGTCGTACAACCAAAAAATGTGCGTAACAATACTAGTCTGTTTCTTTTACTAGAATGTTGTTTTCAAAAGAAATAATTATGTGTTCGTAAATTCAGTCTCTGTAATTTTTATTGAGTACGACTGCAAATTAATCTATTATGTGACCAAAGAAAGTTGTACGTGCCAGAATTTTGAAAAAGAAAGTGAGAAACACTATAGAATGACTTTTTTTTTTTTTTAACAAAGTACACAGCTAGTAACAGCATGGTTCTCCTCTCCTCATTCTCCACTCATCGCCATCTTTGCCAAAAACAGTTTTATAATTAATTTTATATACAAATATTTTGTAATATTTACATTGCTTTCTGCACGTAAACTATAATTATTCTCTATAAAATTAGTTTTGTGTTCATATTTTTGCTGTCTGGAGCAAATTAATTGGATTTACTTCATTTCTTAACGGAACAATTGTGTGTTTTGAAACTGATTACAAATGAAAACCGAAGTACCACTGGCAAAGATGAATGCACTGGCGGACACCAAATATAGCAACAAGCACGCACATGCAAACCAGAGCAAAGAGAATAGACTTACAGGCTCCCCCACTCTCTAGAAGGAGAAAGATGGAACAGAATAATAAACATCATCACTACAATCCATGCTTCTAACACAGAAAGCAAAAAGCTAAAAGTTGTGTGCATCAACACAACACTTGATGCAAAACAAGCAGTTAGTCCACTTTGGTGTGACACAAATGTCCCAAAGTGCACATGAACGGTCACACAAGTGCACCTAAATAAATGTTCATGCCATGCACACTTGTATCATTTCACTCTCATCTTTCTGTTCAATACACAATATGCTAATTTGAATACTAATTTATTGTATTTTTTCAGCAATCCCTTAACTTTGCATGTTTTTTGATGGCAGTTCATTACATGTTTAATATCAGACATTTGTTGTAAATAAGCACTTCCAAAACAATGACATTTCCTATATTAGTCAATATGATTTCATCATTTGTGTGAACAATTTTATTATTTCATTGCCTATTTTATCATTTGTGTGAATCATTTTGTTTTATCTGGGATCATATCCGAGAATGTCGTCATGGTTAAAGTTAAGTTAAAGTACCAATGATTGTCACACACACACTAGGTGTGGTGAAATTTGTCCTCTGCATTTGACCCATCCCCTTAAACACCCCCTGGGAAGTGAGGGGAGCAGTGGGCAGCACCGGTGCCACGCCCGGGAATCATTTATGGTGATTTAACCCCCAATTCCAACCCTTGATGCTGAGTGTCAAGCAGGAAGGCAATGGGTCCCATTTTTATAGTCTTTGGTATGACTCGGCCAGGGTTTGAACTCACAACCTACCGATCTCAGGGCGGACACTCTAACTAAGAGGCCACTGAGTAGGTCTGCAAACCCATTTAAGGAATTTGTGATTAACGGCTATATAAATAATCTTTGATTGATGGATTAATTAATTATTGCTAATTTTGTATTTTGTGTGAATAATTGTATTGTTTTGTTCAATATTTGATCATTTGTAATCAAGTAATGCTATTGTTTAAATGCTTATTTTAACAAGTGTGTGAAGAATTAAATTTTTTTATAGGTTTCATAATTTGTGTGAAGAATTAATCTTTTTTTAACAATGCATTGCCATTTTTTTGTATACACAAATAAAAATACATTCCTTCCTAAATTCATAAATTAAAAAAATTATAAAGAGAGCAAATCATGTGTGTGCAGTGGAAGACTACGCAGTCGTGTTGTGTCACGATTGTTGTTTTTGGGTAAATGTTTTTCCTGAAGTCAGCCAAGCGTGTGGCAGGCTTGTCTGATGGCAAAAAGCGAAAGTGAAATTAGATACGGTAAAATGTTGAAAGTGTAGAAATCATCTTTGGTTGCATGTTAAAGTTAAAGTACCAATGATTGTCACACACACACCAGGTTTGGTGAAATTAGTCTCTGCATTTGACCCATCACCCTTGATCACCCCCTGGGAGGTGAGGGGAGCAGTGGGCAGCAGCTGTGCCCGCGCCCGGGAATGATTTCTGGTGATTTAACCCCCAATTCCAACCCTTGATGTTGAGTGTCAAGCAGGGGGGTAATGGGTCCCACTTTTATAGTCTTTGGTATGACTCGGCCAGGGTTTGAACTCATGACCTACCGATCTCAGGTCTGGTTGAAACTGATCAAACATCACATCATGAAGGATAAAAATGAAATCTTTAAACGTGAACTAATTTGCTCCTATTTTTTAACTTTGATAACTTTGCAGAGTAGAGGTCTCATTATTGACATTTTGTCTCTTCCAGTAACTTATATATATATATATATATATATATATATATATATATATATATATATATATATATATATATATATATATATATATAAAATCACCATAAATGATTCCCGGGCGTGGTGCCGCTGCTGCCCACTGCTCCCCTCACTTCCCAGAGGGTGATTAAGGGAATGGGTCAAATGCAGAGGACAAATTTCACCACACCCAGTGTGTGTGTGACAATCACTGGTACTTTAACCATGACAAAATTCTCGGATATGATCCCAGATAAAATAAAATGATTCACACAAATGATAAAATAGGCAATGAAGTAACAAAATTGTTCACACAAATGATGAAATATTGACTAAGATAGGAAATGTCATTGTTTTGAAAGTGCTTATTTACAACAAATGTCTGAGAGATACAGTATATATATATATATATATATATATATATATATACACATATACACTACTCAGTGGCCTAGTGGTTAGAGTGTCCGCCCTGAGATCGGTAGGTTGGGAGTTCAAACCCCGGCCGAGTCATACACAAGGCAATAAAAATATGGGACCCATTGCCTCCCTGCTTGGCACTCAGCATCAAGGGTTGGAATTGGGGGTTAAATCACCATAAATGATTCCCGGGCGTGGCACCGCTGCTGCCCACTGCTCTCCTCACTTCCCAGCGGTTGATCAAGGGGATGGGTCAAATGCAGAGGACAAATTTCACCACACCTAGTGTGTGTGTGACAATCATTGGTACTTTAACTTTAAGCTGATGACTGTCATATATATATATATATATATATATATATATATATATATGTAAATGGGTTATAGTTGTATAGCGCTTTTGTACCTTCAAGGTACTCAAAGCGCTATGCCACTATTTCCACATTCAGCCATTCACACACTGACGGCGCTCCTGCTCCATTCAAGGCGCTAACCATGACCCATCAGCAGCAAGGGTGAAGTGTCTTGCTCAAGGACACAACGGACGTGACAAGGTTGGTAGAAGGTGGGAGTATCGAACCAGGAACCCTCAGGTTTCTGGCACGGCCACTCTCCCAACTGCACCACTCCGTCCCCATGCTTGAAAGTAGAAGTTGTGGATTTGGATGAGATTTCTATCTGTTATGTTTAAAATTTGGTCATCTTTTTGAAATTAATTTCATCAAAAAGACATCACGGCAGAGTGACACCACGATCATAAAACACAAATCATATTTTTTATGCATTAGCTATATGAGACTTACGGCTTCATGTTGAACAGGTCTCTTACGGCCACGTTGGAGTTGCACTCCCGGTTGCGACCCCGCTCGGCGAAAAGTTTGTCCTTGGTCCAGGTCATGTGAACTCGGTCCGATCCAATTTCTGATTTGTCGTTGGTAGCAGCGTGAGAGGCTGTGTTTCTGTCATGGATGAGTTGGGCCTGAAGGGACATGAAGACACGGAGAGTACACATGCATGGACGTTTTGAGTTAAAGGACTGACCAAGAAAAAAAAAAAACAGTGAATACATTTAGTAAAATACATCAAAGTTCAGGATAGACCAAGTGTTAAAAAATTATGGACAAAAAGGAAACAAATACAACGTAGTTCAGGATGTAAAACAGAAGGAATGAAGGACAAAAGATGACTCTCCAGGACATGGAACACACACAATACTTTACCATCTACAAAACACAACAAAGGGCCTCATTCACTAAAACTTTCCGAAATTATTTCCTTACATTTCTCAATAAAAAAACATATCACAGAATTTTTTATACCTAAAGATGTTTATGAATCATCAACGAACCATAAGGTCAAAAAAGTTCTCAACGATAAAATAAGGGCTGTTGAGAGTTAATGTGTTAACTCATGCAATTAATCATGTATAAACGCAGATTTATTATTAAATGGCGGATAGGTTACCTGAAAAGTGTGTTGGTACATGTCAGTCATCAGATCAATAATAGATGAGTGAGGAGACTGACTGGTGTCCTCACTGGTAATTTCACTTCAAAATACATCCTGACTGCATTTAGATTGAACTGTTTGGTCAAATAAACTCAAGTAAAAACAAAAAAAAATCCTGTATGACAACGAAATTAGATTAGTGTCACAATATTATTAAAGTTAATTTAAATCATCCATCCATCTATCCATTTTCTACCACTTGTCCCTTTTTGGGGTCGCGGGGAGCTGCAGGCAATTATTCTACTGTGATTAATCATGATTAATTAAACGTAAAAGTGAATAATCTGATTTGAAAAATGAATCATTTGACAGCACTAATTCAAACCTAAGAATAAGGTATAGATATGTCATGTTTTTTTTGCCTTTTTGCATTTGACTGAGGCCTATTATTAGTCAAAAACATGAATTTTTAAACAAATTTGAAAGTAATCGCCTAAATTAACCATTTTTCAGCATAAAATATCAAAATGAAGCCAAATGAACAAATAAAATATACTGTACAGTGTTGTACAACAAATTGTCATCAAACAGGTGTTAAAGCAGGTTTGTTGTCATATTTAAAAACGGTGTGTGTGAATCTATATCACTGTACTGTATGACTTACTTATGTCTTATATGTATTACAGTACAGTATACGTCTTTTCTATTTTTATGTTTAGTTGTCTACTATATTGAATAAAACCATAAAATAAAAGTGTCAATAAAATTGTTATTTCATGTATACAGGATTTTATTTTACAGAACTTTCCTCCAGAAGGTCTTATCTTTGTCCATGTGATGTCAGATAAAACACACATTGGCCACAATACCCAGCAATATGTTTGGAGGAGAAAAGGTGAGGCCATTAATCCCAGGATTACCAGGCCTACCGTCAAGCATGGTGGTGGTAGTGTTATGCTCTGGGCCTGTTTTGCTGCCAATGGTACTGGTGCTTAAAATGGAACAATGAAAAAGGAGGATTACCTCCAAATTTTTCAGGACAAACTAAAATAATCAGCCCGGGCGCAGTTGGGTGTTCCAACAGGACAATGACCCCAAACATGTCAAAAGTGGTAAAGTAATTGCTTAATCAGGCTGGAATTAAGGTTTTAGAATGGCATTCCCAAAGTCTTGACTCAAACGGGCTGACAATGCTGAAGAAACAAGTCCATGTCAGAAAACCAACACATTTAGCTGAACTGCACCAATTTTGCCAAGAAAAGTGGTCAAAAATTCAATCAGAAGCTTGTGGATGGCTACCAAAAAGCACCTTATAGGAGTTTTTGTGTAAAAATAGACAGTTTTATGTCTTCCACAGCTCCTCCACCACACGGGGTCCCCCAGGGCTCAATCCTTGCCCCAATCTTATTTGAGCTTTACCTTCTCCCCCTTGGTTCTATTTTTAGGAAGTATGGTATTGCATTTCATTGTTATGCCGATGATTGCCAGATTTATTTTCCCATGGCACAAAATAACACAGTTTAACGTCTCATTGACTGCCTACACGACATCAAAGCCTGGCTTTCAGCTAACTTCCTGAGTCTAAATGAAGACAAAACAGAAGTTATGTTGTTCGGTCCAAGTCGCTCTCCCTCCCCCAATGTTGACCTCGGCACTCTGACCCCGTATCTCAGCGACTGTGTCACAAACCTGGTGGTAAAGTTTGACTTACATTTTAAATTCGAAAAACAAATCAGCACCGTCGTTCAAAAAAGCTTTTATCAATTACGCCAAATAGCGAAAGTGAAACCGCTTCTGTCAGGACATGATCTCGAGAAATTAATCCATGCCTTTGTCTCGAATCGTTTAGATCACTGCAATGCCCTGTATAGGCATTAGCCAGGCCTCCCTCGCCCGCCTGCAGCTCGTGCAGAACTCTGCTGGTCGTCTGCTAACACTTTTATTCCTTGGCTTTTAACACTAAGTGATATCCATCCTGCAATGGCGCCCCATTATACACCTGCTGTGAACCTGTTTTTATGTTTTATTTATTTATTTTTTAATCATGTTCTGTTTGTGTTGTGTTATTTGCTCGGTCTTCATATTATCTTTAAACCTGTCCATTGTACAGCACTTTGGCTACCCCTGTGGTGAATTTTAAATGTGCTTTATAAATAAAGTTGATTTGATTTTATTTTATTTATAGCAGTGAAACTTGCCAAATATTAACATTGCTGTATGTATACTTTTGACCCAGCAAATTTGGTCACATTTTCGGTAGAACCAAACTTCATGAATGTTTTTGTGACAAATAAGTATCTGTTCCAATCACTCTACCATAAAAAATAAGAGTTGTAGAAATTATTGGAAACTCAAGACAGCCATGACATTATGTTCTTTGCAAGTGTATGTAAACTTTTGATCGCAACTGTATATGCTCTGACTATGAAAACATGAGATGTATTAATAAGAAATCCCACATAGCCCGGTCTGGAACCAATTCACAGCAATAAAAAAGGGACAAGTGTACTTTAAAACATGAAATAGTTTGCAAGATGCATTATCACCAATAATAAGAAGAAGAAGAATACTTGTATTTTTTGTGAGTACTTTCCACAATTATTTTGTGAGTGCATCCTAACATTACTGCAAATATAATGCTGTGGGGCTGTCTTGGCTGACAAGACACTGCAACATTGCATAAATATCAAGAGCGGTACCTCTGGATTGGCAGACCGGGGTGGTGGTTCCTCTCTTTAAGAAGGGGAACCGGAGGGTGTGTTCCAACTATCCTGGGATCACACTCCTTAGCCTTCTCGGTAAGGTCTATTCAGGTGTACTGGAGATGAGGCTACGCCGGATAGTCGAACCTAGGATTCAGTAGTCGCAGTGTGGTTTTCATCCTGGTCGTGGAACTGTAAACCAGCTCTATACTCTCGGTAGGGACTTTGAGGGTGCATGGGAGTTTGCCCAACCAGTCTACTTGTGCTTTGTGGACTTGGAGAAGGCATTCGAACGTGTCCCTTGGGAACTCCTGTGGAGAGTTCTCAGAGAGTATGGAGTATCGGTCTGTCTTTTTTAAAGTTTTGTAGTGTATTTTTATATGTTTAATGGATCTTAAGGCCTGTAATAAAGATTGATGATAATGATGATTGTGGCAGTCTGAGCCCTGTATGATCAGTGTCAGAGCTTGGTCCGCATTGCCGGCAGTAAGTCAGAGCCGTTTTCAGAGAGGGTTGGACTTTGCCAAGGCTGCCCTTTGTCACCGATTCTGTTCATAACTTTTATGAACCGGTTTGGTGGCTGAAAGATTAGGTCTTCGCCTTTTGCAGATGATGTGGTCCTGATGGCTTCATTTGGCCAGTATCTTTAGCTCTCACTGAATCGGTTGGCAGCCGGGTGTGAAGCGACTGGGTTGGGAATCAGCACCTCCAAGTCCGAGTCCATGGTTCTCACCCAGAAAAGGGTGGAGTGCCATCTCCGGGTTGGGGAAGACATCTTGGGGAGTTAGAGTACTTCAGAGTCTTGTTCACGAATGAGGAAAGAGTGGATCGTGAGATCGACAGGCAGTGCAGCATTTTCAGTAATGCGGATATTGTATCGATCCATTGTGTCAAAGAAGGAGCTGAGCTGGAAGGCAAAGCTCTCAAATTACCGGTCGATCAACCTTCTCATTCTCACGTATGTTCATGATATTTGGTTTACTACTGTAAGGACAAGATCACGGGTACAAGCGGCCAAAATTAATTTCCTCCATTGGGTGGCGGGGCTCTCCCTTGGAGATAGGGTGAGAAGCTCTGATATCCAGGAGGAGCTCAAAATAGAGCCGCTGCTCCTCCACATCGAGAATAGCCAGATGAGGTGGTTCGGGCATCTGGTCAGGATGCCACCTGGAGGCCTACCTGGGGAAGCAGGTCCACAGGGAAGACCCAGGACACTTTTGGAAGACTATGTCTTCCGGCTGTTCTGGGAACGCCTCTGGATCCTCCGGGAGGAGCTGGACGAAGGGACTGGGGAGAGGGAAGTCAGGGCTTCTCTGCTTAGGCTGCTGCCCCCGCTAACCGACATCAGATAAATGGAAGAAAATAGATGGATGGATAGATGGCTTCTGAAATTACTGCAAATATACTATATATTTAATGGGGCAACATTGTTGAGCAATAATTACGATGTTCAAATGTCTGAATAAATGAAACTTGAACGAATATCAAACATTACACCACAAAAGTCATTTTTTGCATGTTCTCGATGTTCTGTGCTACTTCAAATATTATGACAATTGGTTGTGGATTTTGTTTCTTTTTATCGAAAATATTACATAGTCTGTTTTGAATAATTGAAGTATTTCAATTACTAGTCTGTTAAACGTATTAATTCCATAAAAATGTAAAACTACAGTTTTTTATTTCCCACACCATATCAATAATAATGTGAGATAAACTACTATTGTTTAAATACAAACTGTGAGTTGTTGGCAACACCATTCTGTTAATGTTCTCCCAAACAAACACATTTGTTTGGACTGTAATAAGATATGAAATTAAATGTTAAAAATGAGTAGCTCTCAGAAAAAAATTGATTGGAGACTCCTGCTATAAACATGTAATGTTCTAATCACCTTCATCATGAGTGTGTGTGTGTGTGTTGTTAATTTGTTCATAGAATGATGAACAATTTATTGAAAAGTACAAAGTTGGCATCAGTGTGCAACTCTGCTCTTTTCTTATTGTCATCTTTGCCAGCAAGAGTGTTCAATAAATGTAAAATGCTCATTTACTTTAGTTATTCATCATTTATATGTAAATCACTTTGTTTATTATATGTAAAATTATCAATATCCATCCATCCATCTATTTCCTACCGCACCTTTTGGGGTCGCGGGGGGGTCTGGAGCCTATCTCAGCTGCATTCAGGCAGAGGGCGGGGTACACCCTGGACACACAAGCCACCACCTCATTGCAGGGCCCACAAAGATAGACAGACAACATTCACACTCCGTTTCACACACTGGGGCCGATTTAGTGTTGCCATCAACCTATCCCCAGGTGCATGTCTTTGGAGGTGGGAGGAAGCCGGAGTACCCGGAGGAAACCCACGCAGTCACGGGGAGAACATGCAAACTCCACACAGAAAGAATACGTTGTGTGTTCATAGTTTTGGATATCCAGAATTGAATAATTTTGGATATCCGGAACTGAATCATTTGATTTACATTATTTATCATGTAAAAATGTATTCAGTTTTGATAAAATAGCGCCTTAGTTCCAAAAAGTATTGCTGAACTCTTGTTTTGATTTTTGCTCACTTTTTAGCTCCCACTGGGCACTCACGGGGATCTCACAGGGCTCATAAAAAGTGAATGCACATCAGTCACGGCCAATTAAACCAATTAATAAATAATAGATTTTAGTTCTGTGGGAAAGGCTGAAATGCAATAACTAATGCAAATGCCACAACCCAACAGCATGAAGCTACACGACAACAACAATGAATGACAGAAATCACGTTTGTATTTGTTGTAGCCTTTGCAATTATGGCGATGTTTCTTGGCCGTTGTAATCCAAACTAATGTAAAGGCTTACAAAGCAAACTATTACAACAGTAAAGCATTTTATGACTATGATGCGATAGCAGGTAAATATAAAAAAAACATTGTTTTCAAGTCAGACATATTGTTATGTGCATAAAATAGTTTATGCCATCTGAGTTGATTTCCAAACATCTACAAATGACACACAGCCACAATATTAAGTTAACGAGGAAAAAACAATTCAGCTTTTATATGGATAATAGTTGCAATAGTGGGCAACATTAATTTCACAATCTGATTGTAATTGTAATTGAAGTGCATCATTCCAATGTCTTCACTGTAAGGAATAACAGGGAGAAGATGACGGGTTACAATAAAATGGACAGTATTGTCACATCAGAAGGAGGATCATTAATTAATATTTATCAATAAATCAACTTAAAGACATTTTGAGTTTTGGTGAAAATACTGTCTTTTTTAACACATTGGAGGATTTGAATGAGGGGGTGGGGAGTGTAAACATAGTGGGCAGCAGTCTTGGATGTGACAGGTGGGTATTCACAAAGTATCTCTTAAAGGAAAAAATATAATTAAAATAAGAAATAAACTGAATGAGATGGTTGTACTTTGTGAATGTGGGAATCTAACAAATAATTGCAGGTTGACAACATTGACTACCTCATCCTCCTGTGTGTCCTCTGTTGGTGAGGACTGTCTGCTTGTCTGTGCAGCTCCTTGGTTCTTCCGCCGGATGGAGTTACGTGATTCATCTGTGATACTTTGAATCTTATTGGTGCGGCATTGCCCCAAAACATAATGGCAGATAAACAGGAAAGGCACCAACTGTTATTTTTTTGCCACTGATGGAGCTGATTTTTTTGAAGGTTGGAAAACTAGTTTGTTTTTTTAATACAAGGAAATGATGATGCGGGCAGTGTGCTGTTAATAAATCATAAATTATATCAACTAATTGCAACATGTTAAAAAGGAAGAAACAGAGACAACATGTGAGAGTTGTTGTACCTCTCTCTCCCTCTCGGTCTTGGAAAGCTGCATTTGTTTCAGCATTTGTGAGCGCTGCTCCATCACCAGAGTCTTCTCATAGGTGAAGGCTGAGATGTCGTTATCGTGCTGCACACAGGAGGAAATACACATCACCACCACACTTTACAACTACCAGTGTAGTTGGTCCTCATTTGTACGACGCAGAAAGAAAAACATAGAATAAAATGAAACACAACACCACATTCCTATTGGTGGAAAATGTTGTCTTTAATCAATCAATCAAAGCATGAAAAGCCATTTGGTTGCAGAAGGGAGAATGAAAGGGGAGGCACTAGTGCAAACAAGTGGGAAACTGCTTCAAAGACGCCAATTATGTCTTTGAAAACTCAACACATGCCTGACATCCCTTGAAATGTTCAATAATGTTTTACAATATTTGTCAATTCATCTTTCTTAAGGCCCTTTACTAATGTAAAAAGTTGAGCCTCAAAGTCAAAAAGGAAAGAAGCATTTACCATTTCTACCACTTCCACCTCTGCATTCAGTCGCAGGTGGTAGAGGAAGGTCTGCAGATCTTTCTTCATCTGAATACTGTTGTCATCCATCTGGGCCACAGTGAAGATGCGCATCTTACACTTCCTCCACACCTGGAAAAAGAGAAAATGTTTATTAAATGTGCTTGAATTTGTGTACCGTATATTCCGGACTATAAGCCGCTACTTTTAAGGCTTATAAGAAGGAGCCGCTATTGTAAGGATTTTTCTTTGCTGGCAACCACAATAAAAATAATTGTATAAAATAAACTAAACAAAAAAATTAAGCGGGTGTTTTATTGTTTGTGCTATGGCGCCATCTTTTGGACAAGTTTGCCCACTGCAGCTGCTGTAGTGTCCTTCCATTTACCTGGAGTGCAAAAATGTAATCATTTAATGAAAATTTTAAGTATCAGTACCAGGTGATACCGCCTCTGTAACTACTTTGTTTTGGCTCAAATCAAATTTGTAGTATTAAAGTTAAAGTACCACTGATAGTCTCTCTCTCTCACACACACACACACTTGGTGTGGTGAAATTACCCTATGCATTTTAACCTATCTCCTTGTTCCAACCCCTGGGACGTGAGGGGAAAAGTGAGCAGCAGCGGTGGCCACGCTAGGGAGACATTTTGGTGATTTAACCCCCAATTCCAACCCTTGATGCTGAGAGCCAAGCAGGGAGGTAATGGGTCCCATTTTTATAGTCTTTGGTAGGACTCGGCCATATCCCCCATCCCGAGTCACCACTATACATGAAAACATCTATTATAATATGTGGTGTGAGGTCAGCCAAGCACACACAACCAAAACCCCTTTGCAGATCTGCAGATATTTGGTGACAATCAATGCAGATGTTGCAAAAAAAACATTATTGTCTGTCATAAAGTGAAGGTGATGTATTATAAGGCACATACATGATGGCATGTGAGGCGTATATTACCAACCAAGACTTAAACGATATCATATGATATCCTCACATTGAAAATATACTGTATTTCAGTTCATCTATAAGTCATTCCCGACATTAACAAGTACATGGTGTAAATCTTGGTACCAAACTGAGAAAATTGCAGTATTTTGAAATACACACACATGCAAACCCACCTTGTGCTGTCGCAGCAGGAAGGGCAGCAGCATCAACATGCCTCCGTCATGCACCACCCACCACACATCAATGGTGCCCTCGCCCAGGCGGTCCTGGTTGGTTGGGAAACTGTCCACGTTCTTGGCCACAAGTAAGGCTTGGTGGGCAGATGTGGTCTCCCGTATGCTCTCTGGTTGGATAATGACAAACAATATGAGGACTTCTTCCAAAATAGGTGTGTCCCAATTTAATATTGATCCAATATCAGCAACAAAACAAAACAGTATGTGATGATTTGTACGTGCAAGTAAAATGTGTGATAAAGTCTGCAATACTAGCAGTCCTGCAGAGTGTTTACTTGTCCAAAGTTGGACGGTCTGTTAACATCTAAATGTCCTCCAATAAGCACACAAGGTTGATATTTTCTTGTATTTTACTCAAGTAATTTAAAAAAGGTAAAGATGGTAAGCGATAGGGTACTAGGAGCTAGCAGCTACACAACAGCAAAGCACAACAGCTAGACATACGTAATAAGTGGGCACATTTGTCAATATAAACAAGTATCACATAATCATAATTGCATATCAATTAAATACAAAGTCTCCAAGGCAAAAGCGTATTACAAAGCATCCAGTAACCGACATGTCAGCATCATTTAAATGACAGTCATCACCTTAAAGTTAAGTTAAAGTGCTAATGATTGTCACATACATTAGGTGTGGTGAAATTTGTCCTCTGCATTTGACCCATCTCCTTGATCACCCCCTGGGGGGTGAGGGAGCAGTGGGCAGCAGCGGTGCCACGCCCGGGAATCATTTTTGGTTCTTTAAACCCCAATTCCAACCCTTGATGCTGAGTGCCAAGCAGGGAGGTAATGGGTCCCATTTTTTTTTTTATAGTCTTTGGTATGACTCGGCCAGGGTCTGAACTCATAACTTACCGATCTCAGGGCAAACACTCCAACCACTAGGCCACTGAGTAGCTTAATTTAAAGAATTAAAAAACAATAACAGATCCTCGTCAACTTAAAAACAGCTTAAGTTCCTTCCAGACGGTTAATAATAGGTTAGTGTTTTTCATACCCATCAATGTTGTCTGCTTGACTAATTTCTCTTGATCAAACATTTTCTAACATTCCACAGTACAAAATATTATATGATGTGTATATGATGGTTAGTGATATTGTATTGGATTAATATTGGTATCATATTGGTATAGTATGGGCAGTGAAAAAGTTCTATCAGGACACCACTATGAATAGACCACATTTTTTTCCACAGCATGCATTATCAATCAGTTGTCATCCATCCACATTCTGCATTTAAACCTGTGAAGTTCCTCCATGATTGTGGATCATTTGATTGCTTCCAGGTTCCGGGCCAGGCCATTAGGACCGTGTTATGCTTCATGCCTCCCAACCCGGCTGACTGGATCAGATGAGAGACGCCATCTCGGAGGTTGGAGGACACGACAACATGGCAGAAACCTTTGGTCCGTTCTGCCGACATAGAAGACTTGATGTTCTGAAAATAAATTGATCAAGGAAAAAAATAACTCATGAAACACTTGCTATTAAATTTACATCATTAAGATTTAGTGAGTCTAAATAAGACAATCGTAACATTTTAAGAAGTTGTTTATTGACATGCCAATATAATTAATAAATACAGTACCAGCTCAGGACACATGTTTAATTGGTTCTGAGACAGCTTTTATGTTGAAAAATCATGAAGTTAATTAAAATCAATTTAATTGGTAGTTGGCCCCCAAAAAACTCACAATTTTACCAACTGTAACAGTAACATCAGCAGCAGCTTCTCCATATTTTCATGGATAAATGTCCGCTTTTCAGATATTATTTTAAACACTTGACTGGCGTTATGTACTTATTCAGTATTGTGCTGACTAGCAGGGCTACGCTCCAACTGCTTCGCCAAGTTAGCTACACAGTCGATCATCCATCCCATCTGTTTTCTATCGCTTGTCCCGTGCAGGGTTGCGGGGGGTCGCTGGAGCCTATGTTTTTGATTATTTCTTTCTTAAATGTGATGATTAGCAACCACATTTTCTTCTCATCACTGTCCTTCACACACACTTTCTTCCTAACCATGCTTGGAAAAAACAAGTTATGTCCATCTCTAGCTATAGGCTAATGCTAGCAAGTAAAACCGGCTGTTTTGATCGGATCTAACGAGGTTCACTGTGACATTCGCTACGCCAAATCTTAACTCCTATTTTGCTTTCAATCTAATATTGCACAACAAAAAGATGACAGATGACATATCTTGAAAAAAAAATGTAATCTGGGATTGTATTCTGAGGAACTACTTTATTGTAAAAGTACTGGTTTGCGCTGTATTACAAATAAAATTAACTGCAACAATGTGTAAGCCATTCATCTGAATTAACTTTGTATGATATTTTAAATCTATTGAGTTGCACCTGCATATTTTAAGACATTTTATTATTAGTGGTATTTCTATGTTTATTATGCCTTTTTTCTCCTTTCAAAAATGTTGCTGCTGTTTTAGTACATTGAAGCATGTTTTTAGCATTTTTTGTCACAAATCAAAATTGATGCAAACAAAACTAGAGCAGAAGGATTGAGGAAAATTTAATTATAATTATTTTGCCTCATTACTGTCACATTGTAAGTTTGTTTTTTTGACTTTATTCATCATCACATAATGAATCTTTTTGATAGGAGCAGCAATAATATACATGTTTAGTACAAACTGTATTTTTTAAATGTTGACTCTAATTTTCATAATCTATTAAAAGTCAATTGACTTGAAATAAACATTTCAATCAATCAACCAATCAATCAATGTTTACTTATATAGCCCTAAATCACGAGTGTCTCAAAGAGCTGCTTTGTAATTCATTGTTCCATATAGAATCATAAGAACAACAAATACTATATTTATTTAGATAGGAATCAATAAAGTACTATCTATCTATCTAAATATATTGCTTTGCCCTACACACTGAATAAGTGACATATATATACAAAATGTATATACACAGAATATAGACAGTATATATACAGAATATATACAGTATTTTGGGAAAATGCATGAAAGCATTTTAGCCGTGAAGTGGTGTGATGATTGGTGGAAAAGTGCGGATAGGGAGGGGTTGATTTTCAGAGTTTGCTTCACCACATATTTAAAAATTACTTTTATCTGCTTTAAATAGTAAATAATTTGTTTTAGAAGGTAAATTATTAACCTACAGAGGAAAAAAATGCTGCTGCTATGAATACAGCACAGGGCCTTGTCTTACCGGTCGATGTTTACATAGTGCTGTTGTGGAAGTTTAATTTAGTAAATACTGCAAACTGTATGCCTCTAATTGCTGAGTAAAATGACATTTAATATGTTTAATAGTGTCGAAGGCACATTAAAGGGTTAACAGTAGCAAACATGGGAAGTTTTGGGGCTTTTTATGGGTGTGTCTATTATTTGTGTATAATCTACTGGGATGTACTGAATGACATCATTGCTCATGATATACTTTATATGACTTTCCAGATTTCACATTAGTAATACTGATGGTATTTGTACTATACCTGTTCTGCCTTCTTTGCCTCTGTCTCTTTGGTCAGAAAGGTTCCCTCTAGTACGTTCCCAACTATCGTCAGGCCTTTTCCCGCCTTCAGCTGAGAGGTGAAGGACAGTAGGCGAGGATGTTTAACTGCTTGATCTGAGTCCAGGTTCAAGAGCACCAACAACTGAGGCCTGGAAAACAAAAAACAAAAGAAAAAGTCAAGTTTATTAGCAGTGAAGAAAGAACATTGTTTACATCAAACACAAAAAAACAACTGTTAGGTAGAGAATCTAAAATGTGTAAATTACACACATAATAAATTTAAACATGACCTCCAAGAAATAAAGAAATATACCTCCAGTTTTTGGTGTGTGGGGGAGCTTCCTCCAGACGAATGAGGGCAAAGCGAGCTGCGTTTAGTGACAATCCACGAATGCCATCTCCCCATTCTTTCTCTGCCCTGATAAAACAAACATTGTTATTGTAAATATTAAATGAGGAAATACAATAAACTTCATAAAAATAATAGCTAAGGGGTAGAAAGCACAGAAGCCACACTCTGTAATCATGCAGATGTTTACTATATGTATAGCCTATCAAAGTACAGTATGTACAGTATAAGTATCATACACGTCATAAGGATGCCAACTGGGACACAGTTTTCGGAATATTACTTTTTCCATGTGTAATCTACTGTATTTATAAGTCACAGTTTTTTTCATAGTTTGGCCGGAGGTGCGATTTATACTCAAGAGCGACTTATGTGTGAAATTATTAACACATTACCGCAAAATCCATCCATCCATTTTCTACCGCTTATTCCCTTTTGGGGTCGCAGGGGGCGCTGGCGCCTATCTCAGCTACAATCGGGCGGAAGGCGGGGTACACTCTGGACAAGTCGCCACCTCATCGCAGTTACCGCAAAATATCAAATAATATCAAATAATATTATTTAGCTCATTCATGTAAGAGACTAGACGTATAAGATTTCATGGGATTTAGCGATTAGGAGTGACAGATTGTTTGGTAAACATATAGCATGTTCTATATGTTATAGTTATTTGAATGACTCTTACCATGATATGTTACGTTAACATACCAGGCACCATCTCAGTTGGTTATTTATGCGTCACATAACGTACACTTATTCAGCCTGTTGTTCACTATTCTTTATTTATTTTAAATTGCCTTTCAAATGTCTATTTTTGGTGTTTGGTTTTATCAAATAAATGTCCCCCAAAAGTGCGACTTAGTATGCATTTTCGGCAGGTGCGACTTATACTCCAAAAAATACGGTACATCTGCAGTGTATTATAAAGCTAACCTTCAAAGTGTATTTTAATTTTGGATATCCTATAAATGAGCAGTTTAACACTAATAGATGGTATGGTGTCTTAGTTACAGACGTTCTTAAGAAGTTACACTAAGAGACATAAATTTTACAATTAGACAAGGTTGAAGAGTAGGAAGAAGCAAATCTTATATTCAATCCTTTCCCACACTACACAAAATTGATACTAATTAATTACTGATTTTCACTTCCTGTGTGAAACAAAAAGGGGTTGAAAAAACATTTCAATAAGAATTGAAATGACACTAAATATTGTACATTGTAAAGGAAAAACAAGATTCTAAAATAATGAAAAACATAATCGATATTACACCTTCTAAATTTAAAATAAGCTCGCATAATCTAAATCTACTTTAAGAAATACACCATTAAAATGTAATTTCAATGTCAGTATCGTATAAGGGATTTTTTGTAAAGTTTAAAGTTTTACTTAAATGCATTTTATTTGTTGTCAAAACCAGCAAACAGTTTGCATTGCAAGTGTATTAAAAATATGATTTCTTATTATGGTCAAGATCTGTAGTTGTACTCAATTAGTCGTAAACTCATAATCAATGCAGATAACTTTCCAGTTTGTTGTTCAGATGAGCTGTGCATGCTTCACAACTGTGCATGTCCATAAATTACAAACTAATTTAGAATACAAGAATAGAGTAGAATGTATTTCACCCGGCTATGCACCATCTACCTAATGATTAAGGAGATAATGCTAGAGAAGGTGATTTTACACATTTTCACAAGACTATCAAACCTTCATCGATTCTAAGTGTCATCATTTCATAGGTTGTATGTATGAATGTGATGATACACTCATCTTATCATACAAAATAAAGTCAAAATAGACATCTCCGTGTAGCTGACCTGGCTAAATACATATTGATTGATTGATCGATGTGACACACCCTATTTGGTTGACGAGAATGAGACAAGACAAGACTTGAAATTAAATCTTAAGCAGGAATTGTAGAGTGGGTACAGTTCCAAGAGCCCCCTATCAGCAGGTGTTAGCAGTGTACAAGGGGCTCATAATTACCGCTTTTAAGAAAACTACTAAAGCTATTATTTATTTTAGGATCGGACAAGAAAAGATTTTCCTAATTTTTTGTCTCAAAAAACAATGCAGGTGCACTTTGAAGTCTTTTATAAACTTTCATGCATGATCTACACAAACTATCTGTTTGACTTGTTTCCGCAAATAAAACCGAAAATGCTAAAAGTTCAAATAAAGTATATATCCTTTTGAGAAGGTCTTTAAAGTGCATCAAAGGTCCATGTATTGCTTTATATTTGAGCTGCAGTAGTGATATTTACAGTGTAAGCAAAGCACTCAATGTGCGGCTCCAATCCCTCGCTCAGTGCTAGACGAATATATCTATTAATATTGGGGGGAAAAAATGAATCATTCACCCGAATTTTTAAAGGGGAACTTCACTTTTTTGGGAGTTTTTGACAAGCAAGGAAACAAGGAAGCAGATAATCAGTCGATCATGTCAACATTGGCGCATAAGCTCGGGATCACGGCGCCATTATTAATAGCTTATGTTTGCATAAGCACTTACAATAACATCACTAATACTTGGTCAATATTCAAGTCACAAAATGTAAATGGAGTATTGTTGTTTTTTTATTGGGTTTTATGCGCTTAATAGATGACCTTCCGTCGGCTCCGCTTATTTACGTTTATTTACGAGTTAGATTGCATTTAAAAAAAACACATCTGTCATATTGTCTTTCTTAATGATTGTGAAATATAGGCAAAATTCCCAAAAAAGTGAAGTTCACCTTAAGCATGCAAATAAAGGACAACTATACAAACATGACTGTATTTACTGTAAAGATTATACTCCCATGACAGATTATCTAATAGTTGAACATTGAAAACAGTTTGTTTACAGTTCATGTGTTCATTATTCCTTCTGATATGCATGCGCAATAGTGAGGGATGCACAGATTACTGAAAGATGCATTGATTCACAAAACTCAGAATAAAAATGTGTGCGAAAAATATGCTTGACGCATTAAATAAACAATTTTGATAGAATTACTTTGAATTTTAGTATAGCTTTCTATCAGACTTCGTAGTCACTAATGTGTAGTAAAAAAGTCCTTCTCACCCTCTGTATTCAATATACTTGTAGATGCAGCTAGCGATGGCCATGGCAACGATGGCATAATACCAGGAGGAAATGAACATGAGAGCGAGACACAAGCTCATTCCCACGAAGGACAGAGTCCTGCAAAAGACAACAGCAATGAGCAGGTCTAGTGTACTAATTGTTCTATTTATAGAACAGTGTCATGTCGTTGCCTCATTAGTGGATAGAGCATTTTGGAATTAACAGCTGAGAGGCTTAAAAGTGGAGTAAAATGATGAAATGGACAGGACACAAATGTGTTTTCAGAATTAATCTTAATAGAGGTGCAGATGTGTGTTGCTGTGGGAGTGGCCTAAAATGCTCAAACATCAACTATCTCAATAGTTGCAGATCGAAACGGTTTCTATGGACTACAAAGCTTAGAATGATTCGTTTGACATCAACTTTCACAGACCAGTGGTAATATTTGAAGCGTGGTCTCCAGTTGGGCGTTCGCAGTAACGTCTGGACTGCACAGGCCAGGTTGACGAACAAGTAGCACATAAGGAAAAACCTGTTGGAAAACGATTGCATATCATTTTTATCATCACAATCTTTGCTGTATGAAATATTGCATCAGAACGAGGGACTTCAACAGGCACAGAAATGTTTTTCTTTCTAGCTCGTTTTTATTGGCCCTCTGCATATTGTAATAAAACATGTATTATAACTAACACATTTTATTCCGTTCGACTCATTTGCTCTGTCATCTTAAACACAAGTTAAGATGTCAATGTTTAGCATATATTGCTACATGTATATGTATATATATATATATATATATATATATCTATATATCTCTTGATTGGATTATCCAGAGAATAGTGCTCGATACCGTGGTAGAGCGCAATATGTAGGTGTGGGAAAAATCACAAGACTACTTCATCTCTACAGAACTGTTTCATGAGGGGTTCCCTCAATCATCAGGAAAATCTCCTGATGATTGAGGGAACCCCTCATGAAACAGTTCTGTAGAGATGAAGTAGTCTTGTGATTTTTATATATATATATATATATATATATATATATATATACATATATATATATATATATATATATGACCTACATTACATTATTTTATTTTTAGCGTCTTAAAAGTTTTTTTTAAAAAGGAACAAAGTTCAAAGTGGCCATGATACTTTTATTTTCTGTATGTGACCCTCTGCTTTAAGCTTTAGATGCGTGAAATGATTTCGGGGAGTGAAAATGATACAAAGAAACCCACATGGAAAGGATCGGTGCTACAGCATCCAAAGAAGCGATAAGGATTCCAATCTCACAGATCCCGGCAGTCAGCAAGAGAGCCCAGGTAGGTTCTCCATTAGCCTTCCCATGTCCAAACACCTAAAAGTAGAACATTGCAAAGTTTGACAAAAAATCTGTTCTTTTCACTTGAGTGGTGGTGATACTGCATATGTTGCTACCACTCCGATACAAAGTAATTGAAATTTTTTCAAGACCAGCAAATTATTTTGTCCTTTAGCCTTTAATTTGTTGGAAAAAATACTATTTGCTGTTTGCTCCCAGCGCCCCTTTGTCCAAGAACCTTAGTAAACCACTCTATATAACAATATGAACAAAACAACAAAAACACAAATATTTGTGAAATATACCTACAAACCCCGTTTCCATATGAGTTGGGAAATTATGTTAGATGTATATATAAATGGAATACAATGATTTATAAATCATTTTCAACCCATATTCAGTTGAATATGCTACAAAGACAACATATTTGATGTTCAAACTGGTAAACATTTTTATTTGGCAAATAATCATTAACTTTACAATTTGATGCCAGCAACACGTGACAAAGAAGTTGGGAAAGGTGGCAATAAATACTGATAAAGTTGAGAAATTCTCGTCAAACACTTACATTTACAAGTGTGCAAGCTAATTGGGAAAAGTTGGGTGCCATGATTGGGTATAAAAGCAGCTTCCATGAAATGCTAAGTAATTCACAAACAAGGATGGGGCGAGGGTCACCAATTTGTAAGCAAATTGTCGAACAGTTCTAGAAACACATTTCTCAACGAGCTATTGCAAGGAATTTAGGGATTTTGCCATCTACGGTCTGTAAAATCATCAAAAAGTTGAGAGAATCTGGAGAAATCACTGCACGTAAGCGATGATATTACGGACCGTTGATCCCTCAGGTTGTACTGCATCAAAAACAGACATCAGTCTGTAAAGGATATCACCACATGAGCTCAGCAACACTTCATAAAACCACTGTCAGTAACTACAGTTGGTCGCTACATCTGTAAGTGCAAGTTAAAACTCTACTATGCAAAGCCAAACCCATTTATCAACAATACCCTGAAACGCCGACGGCTTGGCTGGGCCCGAGCTCATCTAAGATGGACTGAAGCAAAGTGGAAAGGTGTTCTGTGGTCTGACGAGTCCACATTTCAAATTATATTTGGAAACTGTGGGCGTGGTGTTCTACGAAACAAAGAGGAAAATAACCATCCGGATTGTTATAGGCGCGAAGTTCAAAAGCCAGTATCTGTGATGGTATGGGGGTGTATTAGTGCCCAAGGGATGGGTAACTTACACATCTGTGAAGGCACCATTAATGCTGAAAGGTACATACAGGTTTTGGAGCAACATATGTTGTCATCCAGATAACGTTATCATGGACGCCCCTGCTTATTTCAGCAAGACAATGCCAAGCCATGTGTTACAACAGTGTGGTTTTGTAGTAAAAGAGTGCAGGTACTTTCCTGGCCCGCCTGCAGTCCAGACCTGTCTCCCATCGAAAATATGTGGTATATTATGAAGCGTAAAATACGACAGCGGAGACCCCGGACTGTTGAACGACTGAAGCTCTACATAAAACAAGAATGGGAATGAATTTCATTTTCAAAGCTTCAAAAATTTGTTTCCTCAGTTCCCAAACGTTTATTGAGTATTGTGAAAAGAAAAGGTGATGTAACACAGTGGTGAACATGCACTTTCCCAACTACTTTGGCACATGTTGCAGCAATTAAATTTTAAGTTAATTATTATTTGAAAAAAAAATAAAGTTTATGAGTTTGAACATCAAATATCTTGTCTTTGTAGTGCATTCAACTGAATATGGGTTGAAAATGATTTGCAAATCATTGTATTCTGTTTATATTTACATCTAACACAATTTCCCAACTCATATGGAAACGGGGTTTGTAGAAGAGAATGAAAACACATCAGCCTCATCATCCCCGTATCGATCAGATAGTGATTATCAATTCTATCACCAAATGATCCGCCCATCCCTACTCTGCACATTAGGCCCTCACCTGTAAGAAAGGTACAATGCCGTCTCGTGCGATGGCCTGCAAGAGGCGCGGTGCCCCGGTCAAACTCTGTAATCCTGCACCACAGCAGGAGAAGAAGGAGCCAATGACAATCACCCACGGCGAGGGCCAAGACAGCGTGCCGATAACGAGGTTTCCTTTCACAGAGTCGCCAAACCTACAAGAAAACAAAGTTAGCTACACAATGTGAGGGAACAGCATGCTGCCATTGTTCCAATGAGCTCATTTTGTAAAACAGATTTGGTACAACTAATATTATCCATCCATCCATTTTCTACTACTTGTCCCTTTTTGAGGTCACAGGGGGTACTAATATTATTGTTTTTTTTATACTTGGTTGAATTGTGTCGATTTTTTACAACATCATTTTTTTGTCACAGATTCCCAAAACAGATCCAAGACGTTTATTTAATAATACCACAAACACATTTTGAGGCAAATTTTTTTTAACAACATTGTTTCAGCTTGTGATTTTACGAATGTGTTATTAATATTTTAAGTGTTGTGAGTAACTGAGGCATATGGTAACGCGTGGTCACATTAAGTCATGTATTATTATTTTTTCAATAAACATTTACGTTGGGAGTTGCATCTCCATTTCACAACTGGGACTTCCCTTCTCATTAGAGGGATTCTGCTCTTGGCTTCAAGCAGACGAAAGCGAGAGAAAAAAACAACACCCGTTGTCTACTTTATCAGTTGTGATAAAGTAGACACATGGCCTATGTCCGGCATATTACATGTCTCATTCGATGCTATTTTTACACATGTGACTTTAGTAACACTGTGTGATTTTGCTTTTATTTTAAAGACCTAATTTTACCAGCTACATGATGCGTTTGTCAATTGGAAACTTCCCTTTAAGTTCTAACACATTGCACATAGTTAACTCCCACTTTGGTCTCAAACATTGGGTAACCATTGAGAGAAACTAAGAAGGCTGATTGTTAATGAGAGATTAACATCACACTTCTATGACGCTGACATTTTAAACAAGGAAGCTCAGACATGGGTGGGCAAAACAGGGACGCTGATTGGCAGAATGACGATGATTTTTGTTCAAAATTTGTGGTGAAGTTGTGGTGATAGAAAAAATCTTTGAGGCCACACAAATATCAGGGATTGGTTGCTTTGAGAGAATTGGCACGGTTGCAACATCTTTCGCTCAAAGCATCCTATGACTTCTTCTAATGTTACATCTGTAATTTCTCCTCAAAACCAAAATGAAAAGAAAAAAACAGGTTTTGCAATGCGTGCAAAATATTACAATTTGTGTCAACATCTTACTTGTCTCGGAGCAAAACACCTTCAATGCAGGCACCAAATAACATCACGCTGCTAAAATCTGAGATCAACTGTTAAGGAGGATAAATCATTGAAAAATCCAAATCACATCGTATGTATGCAATGGACAATGTGTAGATGTCTACATGTAGTATTGTTTGTAGTAGTGCATTATCTATTATTGGTGTTATGTATTAGTTACATAATTTATTACTTATATTATGTATTATTTGCAGTATGAATTACTTGCATTACATATTTGACTAATGTAATAGACGCCAGCCAGTGTGGCTAGGCGCGCTCCACTCCTTGACAACCTCGAGAGCAGTGCTGGCTACTGGGTTGATTGCACAGGCTTTTAGCTCGGTAGCTAGCACGCTCGCCTCTAATACCAGCAACCCAGGTTTGAGTCCCAGGCAGAAAAGAAAGCAAGGACTGAACCATGAGGGTTACAGCGGTGAGGTTAATGCAACTAACTTGTTTTTCAGACAATAATGCGCATTTAAAATCCTTTAATCTTCTCAAAAATCGACGGTGCGTGTTGTAACCCAGTGGGCCTAATGTGCGTATTCATTCTGGTTGTGGTTACTGACCTTGAATCAATTTTATTCGGTACATAGCATAGTAATAAGTGTGACCAGTAGATAGTCACACGTGGACTGCAGTTAATGCCCCCTGTTCCATAAATGACGCCATCAAGTACAGGTAAGCAAAACTGAGACGTTTCATTGGGAATAAAGACCCTTACACATGGCGCTCAAAAATCTGTCAGAATATTTTAGTAAAACTTTGGTAAGCTACAAAGCTGCACCGCTTGATAGATTGTCTGTCAGTAGACTCGCTATGTAAACGGTAAAAACTACCCGTATAACAAAGATGACAAGGAGAAGATGCTGTCAAAGGGGAGCCACATAAATAAAACCGCCCACAAAACAACACATCCTGAAGAGACAGACATCTGGTGAAAGATGGCTTGTAAAACCTAATCTATGCAACATTTTTGCCAAAAAAACGCCATTATATGTTATGTAGAACACAATAAAGTGTTTCAAACATAAAAATAAAAAATAATAATGTGACCCCTGTAATGCGCCTTATAACCCAATGCGGCTTTCATATGAAAATAGACCTGAAAAGATCCGGTCATCGACAGTGTGCCTGATAATCGAGTGCGCTCTTAGATCCGAAAAATACGGTAATAGTGTGGCCGTATTTCCCTGAATTACCGCCGGGCATGTAATATGCGCCTGCCTTGAATTACTGCTGGGTCAAACTCGCTCCCCAAATTTATTAGCGCTGCTTACTTTTACCGCCGGGTCAAATTTGTGACGTCACGAGTGACGCTTCCCCTGTTGTCTTTTTCAAAATGGCGGAGGAGGGTTTTTTTTGCTTTTACTACGCGTAAACCAGGGGTCTTGTTCCACAGCCATACAGATCACACTGATGGTTGTGATATAAAACAACTTTAACACTCTTACTAATATGTGCCACACTCTGTGAACCCACACCAAACACATTTCTGGAGAACATCGGCTCTGTAAGACATTATAAACGCAACATAACACTTACCCAGAATGCCATGCATTTATGACTCTTGGCTATATTATACACCCCGCTAGCACCAAACCCCGCCCCCTCTCCGTGCGTCGGTTGAGGTGGGCGGGGTAAGGGTTGCGTGTATAATATAGCATAGAGTCATGGATGCATGGCATTCTGGGTAAGTGTTATGTTGCGTTTATAATGTGTTACAGAGCCGATGTTCCCCAGAAATGTGTTTGGTAACAACTTTAACACTCTTACTAATATGCGACACACTCTGTGAACCCACACCAAACACATTTCTGGAAAACATCGGCTCTGTAACACATTATAAACGCAACATAACACTTACCCAGAATGCCATGCATTTATGACTCTTGGCTATATTATACACCCCGCTAGCACCAAAACCCGCCCCCTCTACGTGCGTCGGTTGAGGTACGCGGGGTAGGTGTTGCGTGTAAAATATAGCATAGAGTCATGGATGCATGGCACTCTGGGTAAGTGTTATGTTGCGTTTATAATGTGTTACAGAGCCGATGTTCCCCAGAAATGTGTTTGGTGTGGGTTCACAGAGTGTGGCGCATATCAGTAAGAGTGCTAAAGTTGTTTATATCACAACCATTAGTGTAAAAGTAATGGCTGTTGACCAAAAATGCATTGCAATCTCGTATGAGAAGCAGCGAAATGCATGCGTCCGGCCAGCACGCCGATAGCATGGTGTACAGGTGGGCGTGATGACATGTAGAGCAGTGGTCCCCAACCACCGGGCCATGGCCGCAGAATAATTTTTTATTAATTTTATTTTTTTAATCACACTCAATTTTTTTACTGCATGCCATTGGTAAGCGCAGGGGTGAGAAAAGGTTTTAAAATTATTAGCGCCTGTTTACTTTTACCACATGCCTTGATTAAGCGCAGGAGTGAGAAGAGGTTTTAAATCAATTAGCGCCCCGGCGGCTATTCAAGGAATTACGGTAGTTGCATTACTAATTAGTGTTAACAGAGGCCAGCCAGTGTTGCTGGGCCATGCGTACGTTGGTAAACCTCACCCCCTTAGACCTCACTTGCATCCGGGTCACGATGCCACTGTAACCTACGAGGTTCAGTCCCAGCTTACTTCTCTGCCAGGGGCTCAAACCTGGGTTGCCGGCATTATATGAATATATTAACTACCAAGCTAAAAGCCAGAGCTATCAAGATGGTATACAGCACTGCGGTTACGGTTGTCAGGGAGTGAGGTTTACTACTGTACACATGGGTAAGCCACACTTGCTGGCCTCTGTTACAAAAATACATATTGCAACTACCACTAATTGTTGCATTGTGTTGAGGAAGGCTGTCAAGGTAAACATGTGTATTGTTACAAAAAAATAATTGCATTAATGATTTGTCAATTGAGATTAATCACACACATTATTTGGAACGCACATGCCTCTTTCCCTTAAACGTTGATGGTTACCTATAAGGTGTGTCATTATACTGTTAGTGATCAGGCCAATGCATATGTCAGTGCATAAATGAGCACAGATGAGTGACGACAAAATAAAGTTTCAAATGACATGCAAGTAAAACATTTAAAAAATGGTCCTGTATGACATTCTTACAAAAAAAATTGCACGTCCAAATATTGTTCTAATTCTTTAAAGTTCAATGAAATGATTATGAAGTTCAAAAGTAATTAACTGTGAAAAATCTGGTGAAAAATCTGATAAAAAATATAATTCCCTTTTTTTAACAACTTTAAAATACCAGTAGAGTGAAAAAACAAGTTGCCTCCATATTAAAGTTATTATCATATATATCTGGCGTATGACACCGAAAGACTTCCAAAGTTTGCGAATAAATACATATGATCAAAATCGTATCAATCTCACTGAGAATCCGAGCCAGTTTGAGAGATAATGAGCTAACCAGACATGCCCTTGCGTGACGTAGAGATAGGGACCAGAGATCCCTTCATCACCAACAACAATACAAATCATGCAGACTTTGTGAGAGCCAACGATTACTTTGCGAAAAAAATACGATGCATAAACTTATATGTTGATTCTGAATATGAGGATGATCTAAACTGAAACACTAAGCATCATGTATCAATATTGCTAAGTGCTAAACAAGAAATATAAACTACAAACATTATAAAACAATAGCTTACGGTACAATGTCTGTACTTACT
The DNA here is from genome assembly GCF_033978795.1 of Nerophis ophidion. NCBI lineage: Eukaryota > Metazoa > Chordata > Actinopteri > Syngnathiformes > Syngnathidae > Nerophis > Nerophis ophidion. The sequence continues at coordinate 38,441,435 of NC_084625.1, forward strand.
TCGATGAGGACTGATAGGATGATCTTCCCGTTTATATGAATAATGAATCATGATGCACACGGAGGGTTAATAAGGAAAAGTCTCCCTGCACACACCGTCAATCTCTGGGTATGAATTCAATGTCACAAATGAACAACTTCTAGATTTATGGCTAAATCCTCCTAATATCCAGATGAGAGGCATGATTTATAATGTAGAATAACTTTGACGAGCCAATATGCGATGATGCGTGAGCAGCAGGACATCGCAGCCAGCTCACAGTAAAACAGCAGAGGACTAGTAAGCTGTATGTTATCAATCTGCCACTAAAAAATAGTTTGTCTGCGTTAGCGTTTATAATAACAACATCGCTAGTATTTGGTTAATATTCAGGTCACGATATGTACAGTATATAGAGTATTGTTGGCGGGTTTTGGATGGTAATTTATAGGTTTTGTGGGGAGAGTTTCTATGTACAGTGGGGTAATGAAGTATTTAGTCAGCCACCGATTGTGCAAGTTCTCCCACTTAAAATGATGACAGAGGTCTGTAATTTTCATCATAGGTACACTTCAACTGTGAGAGACAGAATGTGAAAAAAAAATCCAGGATTTCACATTGTAGGAATTTCAAATAATGTATTTGTAAAAAGTTCTATTTTGGTTTCATCTGACCACATGACATTCTCCCAATCCTCTGCTGTATCATTCATGTATCCAATTTGGTATAAACTCAACTCGTCGTGTTTGGAGAAAAAGAATACTGACTTGCATCCCAAGAACACCATACCTACTGTGAAGCAAGGGGGTGGAAACATCATGCTTTGGGGCTGTTTTTCTGCTAAGGGGACAGGACGATTGATCCGTGTTAAGGAAAGAATGAACGGGGCCATGTATCGTGAGATTTTGAGCCAAAACTTCCTTCCATCAATGAGAGCTTTGAATGGCTGACCAAATACTTATTTTCCACCATAATTTACAAATAAATTCTTTAAAATTCCTACAATGTGAATTCCTGGATTTTTTTTCCACATTCTGTCTCTCACAGTTGAAGTGTACCTATGACGAAAATTACAGACCTTTGTCATCATTTTAAGTGGGAGAACTTGCACAATCGGTGGCTGACTAAATACTTTTTTGCCCCACGGTATTTATGACTTACAATGCATTAAAATGTGTGTTCATGTCTTATATAAGTATTATATTAGGATTGTGAATGATAGACTGCACATCTCTCTCTAATTTTAGCATATATCCAGTATGACTGCTACTATGGTCAAAGTGCAGAAGTGTCAATCTACGGAAATTACCAAAGATGTTTGGAGCGAAATACCCAAAATGGCTGACTGAATTTGTGGAATTTTGTAATGTTTGGACTGTATTTTCACATACTTTGCAGATTGTAAATACAATTGGATAAGTTTATTGGATACAATGAAAAACAATCACGGTAAGCACATAAAACATATAAAGTAAACTTGCTTTTCTACTCCACTGGTACTTTTAAGAAATATCCATTCCTTTTTTCATCAATGATACTGGTCATAAGTCTGCTTCAGTATTACATTGAAAAGTATGAGGATACAGATAATAGAAGTGGTAAAGATGGCCAGGATGGTTCCAATTGGGATGGATTTTTGGGCATCCCTCAAATCACCTGATCGGTTTGAACCAGCCATGATACCTAGCAAAGAGAGAAAGGTCAAAAACACGAGGAGTATTTTTATTAATTTTTTTTTAATCACCGCACATTACATATACTGTAGTATCACTCTCACCTGTGACAGAGGGAAAATAGATTCCCACAAGCAGCGTGAAGAAGGTAGCGATATCATTGACCACATAGGGCATGTAGATATCCTGGGTGGCATCACTTCCTCCCGCAGAAGACAATTTACTGTTTTCGTCCAACAAACCTAGAGGACCATACACTGACCACATGTTATCTGGAAGACAAGCACAAATATAAAAGGCCTCAGAAACTCTTTCAGCAAACTTGTTTGTCATGTCGACAACCGCTTATTTTTCTACCCAACAGAAACCGAAAATATGTAATGTTTACACATTCACTTGTGATTTTGTTCAGACATAATGACAATGTATGATATAGACGTATTTTTGTTTGTTGACATATTTTCCAACATTAGTGTATATTTTATTTATATTATTGTTTCCTCATACGATATTTTATACTATTATCCAACATAGTTTTTGAAAAATAATAATGTTGGATTATTGGGATATATGATATTCTGGCTGTTAAAAAAACAACATAACTGAAGAACGTGACCACAAAACTTGATAAGATCTCAATCGTGGATTTTGTGAACTGTTCCACCCTTACAATCAATTGTTGTTCAAATTGTAACCTAAGCGTCGCTACAAGGATGGTGGGGCATGGATTTAGCAAAGTGGATTTAAAGATGCCATTTGTAATAATTTCATGTCAAGTCATTAAATGGCGCTGATATTTTAAAAGGCATTAATAAATAATTTTCTTTTCGATTACCTTCATAACTACTATTACTTCGGTACTCTTGTCTCGTTCTGTATATTCTACTGTATTTTGTATTTCTGTAGTGTTTTGTATATTGTACAGGATTGCTTACTATTTTTTTTGGATAGTAGTCTGTTTATTTCAATTGTTAGTTTTTCCTTTATTACCTCTTGTGCCCATATTTGTTCCCACTACTGCACCTTAAGTTGGTCGTTACATGCAAATATAATGACAATAAAGTCCATTCTATTCTACTCGATTCTAACTGATAACGGTAGTTCATCCGGGATATGTTCATTTCAAAATTAGATTTATGGCCCAGAAATATTGTTATTTTTATTTGGATCCCACGCCCCCCACCTTTTGATCAATTAGAAAGAGTGTGTCACATGCAGGTTGCCAGTTACACACAGCCCTCTTCGTCGAGCTATTTCCACTGGTTAAGTTACTAAACATGTCAGACCTAAGTAAATTTAAAAGGCGTCCTTAAGATTCTCAATTTATTCATGACAACAGTCTGTTTGTGTGCTGGAATGTTAGTGGTCTTAGATCACTGGTCATCCTGCGGTTGGCTATGATCTATGTGTACAACACAATATATTTTGTAAATATTGGGTCAAACCTGAAATGACTCCACTGGTAAGTCCAGGGATGCCTTGGATCTTGGTTACGTTGTTGTTCTGGAAATATTCGTTGCAGGTAGCATTGAGCTCAGGACCCTCACAGAACAACTTCCACAGCTGGGTAGTTACGGTCACATTATCGATTACGTCAGTCTTAAGACACTTGTCAAAGTTGTGGTTCTGCAGGGTGCGATTCCCCAACATGCAAACACTATGAAGAAGGAGGGAAGACAGTTATCATTCAATTTACGGCCATTACAATGTGTACTCTATGATAATACTTGGCTGCAACTATACAGTCAATGATGTATACTGGACCTACGGGAAGTCAGGTGGTTCAAAGATGGTTTTGATTACTCCAGCGTAGATGGAGAGAATGGACAGAAAGACACAAGCCAGGAATACGAGAGCAAGCTTGTTGACATATTTGACTCCCACAAAGACGACCACAGACATAAGTGTAAGACAGCATGTGCCGTAAACACGCATGTTGTTCAGGAGGGCCTCCACCTCATCTTCCTTCTTTTCTGCCACAAAGATGGCCGCCTTAGGCACGATGTAAGTCTGAAAGAGATCAAATCCATACTTTAGGTTCCACTTTTTAAGAAGTGGACCAGGACTTTATTATTCGCGTGTTTCCTTACCAGTAGAATCTCTATAGTACCCAGGATGTACATTGAGCCAGCAAATGTCGTACCTAGATAAAAGCAAAGGCCTACAGCTCCCCCAAACTCAGGACCAAGTGATCTAGAAATCATATAGTAGGAGCCCCCAGCTGGGGAACAAAAGAAAAAAAGCAGTGAGCTTTCAAGGCACAAAAGTAGTCACAACTACATATGAAACTGTATGCAGTACAATACTTTACGTTTCACAATGTTTTTTTGTCTTTTGTAATTCATTTAGCAAAGTGTGTGTGTGTGCGTGTGTGTGTATGATAGCTGCAGCGCCTACTGAGAAAACAATTGCATTGCAAATTGCTACTTAGATTTTAAGAGCTAAAAACTTCTTAGTTGTTAAAACTTTGGTTTAGGAACACGAATAAATATGCAAACAAAGACAAGCAGAAGATAAATACAGCGGTTTACAGTTTTGTCATTGTTCAGTAGAGGTTGAAACAACACTACACACTGGAAATTTTAACAGTGCACTACAACCAGTGAGGAACTTGATCTTACCAAATCCTTCACACTCTTTAAACTCTTACTGTAACACTTTAACTGTATCCTATACCGTAATAAAAATAAAACAAGTGATGTCTAAAGTGCCTGAAGCTTGTTGTTTATTGGTTCTCAGCATAATATAAAAATAAAATTAATTTATTTTTGATGAGCTATACTCTTTATATATTACACCAATTTGCTTTGTAACCTATAAGGCAGAGCTTATACAGCTTTTATTAAAGTATATTGACCTACACTTATCCATTTTTAATGTACAAAATTGATCAAAGTTGCCCTTGTATATGTCAATTCTATATTTCTATTTGATAATTGTACTAATTCGACAATACGTTGGAAGCAGTTTGTAGTTAATTGTGTTTCATTTGGAAATTCATTAAAGCTAAAAATGTAAGCAGTTCTATGTTTTGACACTTTCTTTTCTTACTGTACAGAGGCATGCACGAAACGGTGACCCTAATTCTGAGGTAGGTACTAAACTGTGACCCTGATATGGTCAGCAGTAGGGTACTAAACCGTGACCCTAATACCGAGGTACATACCGAACCTTGACCACAATACTGAGGTACGTACTTAATCTTGACCCTAATACTGAGGTACGTACTAGACTGTGACCCTAATACCGAGGAACGCACTAAACCGTGATCCTTTTACTGAGGTATAGTACGTACTAATCTGTGACCCTAATTTTGAGGTACCTACCAAACCGTGACCCTAATATTGAGGTAAATAGAAAACCGTTACACTGAGATACGTACTTAACTGTGACTCTAATACTCAGGTACGTATTAAATCGGGACCCTAATATTATGGTACTCAACCAAACCATGACCCTAATACTGGGGTACGTACTAAACAGTGACCCTAATACTGAGGTACGTATTAAATGGGAACCCTAAAACTGTAGTAGATACCAAATTGTTACCCTAATACTGAGGTATGTATGTGATTGAAAAACAGTATACATATTAGGAAAATAGAAATATTATATAAAAAATACAGTTTTCCCAAATAGTGTAAAAGTAATGTTTTTATTTACATACCAGAAGGATAAGTAGCAGGAGAAATCAGTGTTGAAAATTTAGCCACTTTGTTTCCGACCCCTCAAAATTGTCTTTTTCAAAAAAGTGACTGGCAGCAAATTTATTTATTTTTTCTTATTGGAGACTAACATGAAAGAACATATCACTCTTCTCAACGAGCAGCAGATGCTGGATTGCCATAATCATTCAATAATCTAGAAAAATAGGTATTAAAAGCATTAAATGGCTGGGCGATTAACAAAAAAAAAATCGAAACCGACATTAAAACTTTTAACCGGAAACTGAAAACTGTCTTAGCAGGCCACAGGTGTTTGTTTGCACCCAGCGATGAAGATGTATCAGAAGCAGAGGTTGTTATGTGAGGATGTACAGTAAGTGTATGAGTAACAAAGCATCATAGAGTACCTGGCACAACACCATTGGTGGCAATGGCACTCATGGATATTGCTGTCAGCATGGTCTGAAAGGACAACACAAGCAAAACCATTAACATCAAACACCACAAACTAAACTTGTGTGTGTACCCTCAATTACAAACTACTGACTTTGACTGAACTGTCACATTTGCAACATATTAAAACAATTTTTAGCATTAACAACAACACAATTTCCATACAACATATTTGTATAATTCTGTTACTTGAGTGGGTGAAGGCAAGGTTCAGCCTGTTAAAATGTGTCTTAAAGGCTTAAGATCTTAAGTCTGTTGGATTGGTCATGGATATAAGCTTTTCTGTGAAATCACTCATTATGGATACTGAGGTTTCAGCAGCCGGTTATCTAAGCGCTCCTCATTGAGGAGATTAAGGAAGGACAGAGCACAAGAGAACACGGACATGAACTTGAACTGACACAAAAGAAGAGAAAGCATGAAGGGGAGACAACGGGAAAAAACAAGAAAAGCAAGGAGGGGTAGACAACATCGTCAGGGAAAATCTGTGACTATCCCTGACTGGGATAAACCTCCGGTTCTTTGCTGGGCATCCGGTTTAAAATGGCAGAAAAGCTGGAGTAAAGCCAATTAGCTGTTAATTTTACCTCTCACTTCCATGGAAATTCAAAGCAGCTACGTGACTTTTTCAAGTCTACTTGACCAGAAATAAACAATAGTTTAATAATAAACTTGGGAAAGTTGCAGGAGGTATATAAGTTCATCACAAACTAAACTGTAACCTGAATTGTATATTTAGTACAGAGCAGTTATTGCAAAACTACTGTAACATGTACAAGTAAATATTTAGTGATGATTGTTGAACAATGGCCTTAGTGTGTCTTTCTAAACAAAACTACAACACTTTGTAGTGTATAATTTGTTTTGGAAATGTAGACTGAATGACCAGTTTTTTCAACATTTGAGGTCTTCCCTTGCAGTCTCAAAGAAGCCACCACTGGTACATAGGACACAATCTGAAGGGTAAGTATTAGCGATCGACTGATATGGTTTGTAAGGATACCGATATTGGTTATTAGTAGGAAAAGAGACCAATAATTTATTTTTGAAGCCAATATTCAGTTTCAGTAGAAATGACAGATTAGCGTCAACATTTTGAATAATACTATTACATATTTTAACACAACAGGGGGTGTTACAGGGTTAACATTGTTAGAATGCCTAAAGCATGTTTATATTAAAAAATATATCTTAACAAAAAGAAGTACAGGGTGTTCCTTGGCACAGTTGCTGTTGTTTTAAATAACTAAATACCTCCCGAAAGACAACTTCAGTACACAGAATGGGGACGGTGTGATGATGATAATATTCAAAATTCTCAAGTGTTGACAGACCATTTTAAACTTTATGTACTTTATATTTTGTTATATCGTCCATCCATCCATTTTCTATCACTTGTCCCTTTCGGGGTCGCTGGGGCCTATCTCAGCTGCAAAACGTAATGTACAGATCATCAAAATGTACATAATTAGCTAAATCTACAAATCCCGCACAACTGTGCTTTGCTGTTCTGCATCGTCTCGCGTTGCACAAACTATTCTCTACCCTTTTCCTGTGTCCCTGCAATAAAACTAGACTGAACTTAGGTTTTTTGTAAATCACTCCATCAACCACACAAACATGCTTCTACTCTAATGGACTGTTTCTAAGTATATTGATATTGTGATTCACAGACACGTCAACTTAAAGCGAGCGAGCAGAGCAGGCGCTTATTATGTCCATGAAGTTTTTACGCTATTCTGCTCATAATAATTAGTTGTGACATGTAGAGGACTGGGGTGTTTATTACAATTTTCATATGTCTACGTACCTTGGACACATCTATACAACCTGAAAACTCTGCAAAAGAGGTTGGCTTTTAATTGGCCCTGCCTCCTACCTATTCTGGGTTTGCGTGACCAATCAGATAATGCAGTGGGAGGGACAATGCTTAAAGCATAGAGGCGCGACTGCATCAGAGTCAAAATAACCTGTTATAAATGGGCCCGTTGGATTTAAAAAGGCAGATTATTAAGGTTAAATTATTGTTTCGTTTAAAATTGTGAAAATAAAGGTGAATATTATTACTTATGATCAATACTAAAACAAGAGGGAAAAAAAACGATGAAATGAGGCCAATACCGATATCGGTTGAGCCTAAGTATGTGGGTGTGGAAATTGAAACGGTCATTCAAGTATTCCATTTGAGCCACCGTTTCTGTTTGGTGCAACTGGAATATAAACATTTAATAATAACTACTATATTTCTGCCAGAAAGAGTGGCTGAGCAAATAATGACTAGAAAAAAAAATAAGATTCTAACCAATTTTGTTGATCTATCAACTGTCGTGTGGATTGTTGAAAATGGGTTCGAACATTATAGAAGAAAAACTACAGTATATTGTTTCAAGATTTAACATTTACTGCTGGAGGTTAGTAGACCTTTGGTGCACAAACTTTGACCTCCGAGCAAATATACAATTTGGATCATCTGCACAGTCACATATGATCCAAGCAGTCAAAATGAACATTAATCTGACTAAGCCGAGTCCACTTATTATGTAAAAGCAGTGATGCAGCAAATAAACCTTTCAAATGCACTTAATATAAGTAATGGCAGCTTCTGCTTCAGCAGAGTTTAGTGGTGACTTCAATCTCTGATGAATCCATAACATACTCTGTGGTTTGCAGATCACAGAGTCTTATTGAACATAGACATGATATGATCTATAGAAAAATGTTAGACATTAATTTGTGTGTGTGTGTGTGTGTGTGTGTGTGTGTGTGTGTGTGTGTGTCATGATAAGGAAGGACGTAAAGAGCATTCATCTGAGATTTTGCTCAAGGTTCCTGCCTGTACTTTCGCTGATTAATATGAAGTAATCCATTGTCTGGCTGCGGATTGTCAAATATCAGCAGTGTGTGAGAGCCAACATCGCACTATGACACTTTGCAGATGGACGGATTACACGTTAAGCAGTGGAAATGCTGGTGCTTCATTACTGCACACACACGCGCACATGCGTGCACACACACACACATTACATTACATTACGTAATCTTGCAAATGACTGCTCTATCACTTCAATGTACATATCCTGATGAAACACAAATGCTTCACAGGTCAAGACTGAGGTCAGCTCTAAGATTAGTTTCTACAAGGATTATGGGTAAGCGGACCAATCTAAATATCGAAAGAATCGATATCAGGGGTAGTATCACTATCTGACAATTGATATTTTTCAGTATTCTGTTAATTTTATATTTGTTGGGTTTTTGTGTTGTTCAGATTATGGATAGTTATATTTATATATACAGTGGTACCTCAAATGACAGATGATTTCAGATGAGCTGTCTGTCTTTTTGTTTGCTTTAGGTTTTGAGCATTATTTGAGTTACCAGCTTGTGTCCACGGCTTACAGCCAGAGATTGACACAATCCTGTCCTCCAACCATTAGAACTAAGAAGGTTAGTGCAAAAGAGAAAATGCAGATGATGGAATCAGAGAAACAAACCATTCCGTTGTTTTTTTGTCCTGTCCAGCTTCTCAGGCAAATCATATTGTTGATATAGATGCCCATATCAGCTGTACTTAAAAAAAAAAAAGAAAAGAATTGTGGGATACTCTCTTGTTGCCTATTTGTAGTTGACTTTATTAAATGGATTTATATTATTATTTGATGCAGCCGGGCCGGAGCAGAAGGAGATAGAATGAGAAAAAAAGTAAGACGAGGGAATTTGAGGTGACAATGAGAAAATAAAAGAGAGACAACAACAAACACAAAAATAATGATAACAACCACAACAACAACAGAACAGCATCAGCAAATACAACATGTACAAATATGATACAAAAAGTGATAGCAAAGAAGCAGTTAGTGAAGTGAATATTAATAACACATAAATGACAATGAACATGCACCTGGGGATAGGTTGATTGGCCAGTAAAACTACATCCTACTGTTAAGCAGCTAAATTGGCCATAGTGTGTGAATGTGAGTGTGAGTGTTGTCCGTCGATCTGTGTTGGCCCTGCGATAAGTTGGCGACTTTTCCAGGGTGTAGCCCACCTTCCGCCCATGTGCAGCTGGAATAGGCTCCAACACCCATGGATTATTACACTACAAATGGAGCAATACAAATACCAACAGAAATAGCACTGTTGATAATGAATAATAACAATAGTTACCTCTATTATTGACAATACCATTGTTTCAAATATAACAATGCATATATAATGATAATTTTAAATACAAAAGAAAGCAGATAAATGGAGGGGAAGAAAGAGAAGTGAACTGTATTAACCTTGTAGATTGTTATAATAGCAATAGGTTAACCTTTGTCAGTGCACCGTGTGTTACTTAGTTTCCCCGAGGGGAACAACGTAAATATATGTGTGATGAAACAGGATTACATGGGTCAATGTATATATGCATATGTGCTTGTATATGCACAGTATGTATATATGTAAGTTTCTACAGTGAATGTGCGTGTGGGTGTATGAACTTTGAGTATGTAGGTATGTACTGTATTTGTGAATGTAAGTGGGAACGTAGGTACCTATGTGTGCATATACTGTATGTATGTACTGGTATATATGTATGAATAATTGTGTGTATGTGAGTATATATGTGTATTTGTATGTACAATATATTTGTCTGCCAGTATGTGTGGGAGCCAAAGTACGGCCCAAAGCCACCCAGAGAGCACAATCCATAACACGTGTGGCGCCTAAGGAACAAGGAACCCCAGAGTCAGGAACCCCAGAGTCAGGCCCACCCTGGCGCCCAAAAGGGCCAGCAGCAGGCCATAGACAGATGCGCCTGGGCATGGGGAAAGCAGGGGACAGCCAGCCACCAAGCCAGCGAGAGACCACACCACACGAGGGCAGAAAGGCGGGATGCCCCCTCTCGGGGGGCCCACAGACTCCTGCAACCGGATGAGAAGACCGCAAGGGCAGGCCTTGGCCGACACCCTACAACAGGGGTAGGGAACCTATGGCTCTAGAGCCAGATGTGGCTCTTTTGATGACTGCACCTGGCTCTCAGATAAATCTTAGCTGACATTGCTTAACACGATAAGTATTGAATAATTCCACTGGTAATCACAGTGTCAAAAATAACGTTCAAAATATAAAACATTCTCACGCATTTTTATCCATCCATCTGGTTTCTACTGCACCTGTTCAAGAAGTCGCACTAATGGTAAGACGTATTTTATTCATTTTTGGTTAGCCTCAGAATAACAGTCATTAAGAAGAATAATAGACTTATTATACTCTAAAAATGTTGGTCTTTTTTAAAAATGCATACAGTGTTAAAAAAAAAAAAAGATATCGCTCTCACAGAAACACTTTTGGCTCTCTTAACCAAAAAGGTTCCCGACCCCTGCCCTACAAGCCAATCAACACGACAATCAACGAAAAACTAAGCCGGCATGTTTGCCAACCACCAGGTGCACGCGCTGCCACACGTCACAACATTGGCCACCCCCCCCCGCACTAGACCACAAAAAAACGGCCGCAGAAACAGCAGCTACAATACGGCCAGACAGCCAGCACCACCTACTGACCCCAACTCCATCCACAGCCCAGCTAATCGAGCCATTGGACATCCACCCCGGCAAAACAAAAAAGCCAACGCCGACCACGCCGAGCACCACAGGTCCATACAGCCGCAGAACGCGCCAGGGAACGCCACCGAGAGGCGAACAGTACGCAGCCTCCCCGAGTGGGGAAGAAAATGACCTGCAACTCAGCGAGCAGCAGACACACAAACCAACCTACCACCAATCCAACCGTCCCAAGCATGCCCATAGATCCCACCTAGTACATACACTCCACTAACCCCTCTCTCAAAAAAAAAAAACAGGCCTGGTAGCCACCTGTGCCCAGTGCCACCACACCCCACAACCCATCCCGCATGTTCTGCCCCCCACCAGGCATCCCATCCAGCTAAAAGGCCACAAGTGCCCAGCCCCGCGCCCACAGCCGGCATGCCATGGCACCTCAGCTGCGATCAGCAATGCAACGACAAACCATTAAAACTACATCCTACTGTTAAGCAGCCAACCCGATGAATCAACCCAACACAAGACCAAGCCAGCCGCCATGGCATGCAGCCACAAATGCCAAACGACAAACATGTATCCATGAAAATTTTTGGTTCTCTCTTCTGACTCAATGAACTGGACGGTCGAGGATTTCTTCTGGTACAAATTCACAGCTGGCTATCAACTCTAAAAAGAAGTTTGTGTACAACATCAACGTTCAACATCAATGTTGAACATCCATCCATTTCCTACCGCTTATTACAATTTTGGGGTCGCGGGGGGTGCTGGCGCGTATCTCAGCTTCAATCGGGCGGAATGCGGGGTACACCCTGGACAAGTCGCCACCTCATCGCAGGGAACAGTATCATTACATTATTTAATCAAACTACTGTAGTTGTTAGTAGAACATACTAGGGTTGTCCGATATATCTGTATTAGTATAGTACCGCAATACTAATGAATCATATTCGGTACTATACCGCCTCTGAAAAGTACCGGTCCGCCCCCTTATTTGTTGTATCATCCAAAACTATTGTAAAACATCCAAAAAACAGAAGAATAAGTTATCATTACATTTTAACAGAAGTTTAAATAGAACATGTTAAAAGAGAAAAGAAGCAGATATTAACAGTAAATGAACAAGTAGATTAATAATCAATTTTTACAGTTGGTCCCTCATAATTTTGACAAAATAATAGAGTGATAAGCGGTAGAAAATGGATGGATGGATGGATGGATAAATGACACAATATGTTACTGCATACGTCAGCAGACTAAATAGGAACCTTTGTTTGTTTACTTACAACTGAAAGACAAGTTGTCTAGTAAGTTCACTATTGAAGGACAAACTTGCAATAAGAAACATATGTTTAATGTACTGTAACATACTGGTACACTAGTACATACTATGTTCCGTACAATATTTCTAAAAGTTCGTTTTACTTTTTAAAAGGCATGTCACAAAATAAAATTATGATTTTTTGGGAGGGCCAAGCACAGATCGAAACTGATTTCAACTGATTTCATTGAGGGACATATTTGAGTTACAAACCCAATCATGGAATCAATCGAACTCGTAAGTTGAGGGACAACTGTATTATATTTTGTACACGAAATTATGGAATAAATCCTTGGACACAGGCAGACTTTGACTTTTAGGACGAAAAAATTAATTATTTGAATGAGAGCAACAGTAGTTTTTGCTTTTGTGTACTTCTTTTGCACGATTATTTGGCTCAGACAATTGTATTTAATAAAATGAAATAATTTCATCGTTTTGTTGATATGCTTACACTGTCTTATATGGTATGATGTATTGTTTTTATATTGTTTATTAATTTATTTGTACACAAGCAATTCCTGTCCATACAATTTTTTTCTCAAACAAGTTCTTCATTTGCCTAAAATCTTTTCCATGTGTTTTTATTGTGATTATAATTAGGATCAACAAATTATAGGCAAAAACACTAAATCATTCAATGATGTCAAGTAAAAAGTAATAGTATCACTAGCGTATCTGTATTGGCAATACTTGCCCTGTTGGTATCAAATTGATAAGAAAACAACATAGTAGGTTTGATCAAATATGCATAGAACTAACCTTTTGAAACTATATGTTTAGGGATTTTTGATAAGTGCCATACAAATTAGATATTGAATCATACCTGTACCAATTTGTTCTACTATTATGATATCAGATCAGAATTTCGCCCAAATAAATGTCTAATATTCAGTATCTGTGGTTATGTGAGCTCTATTGATGAGCGAGTGATGACATGTCGAACAGGGTAACAAGCTTGCTAGCGTAGTATGTCTGCTGTCTGAAATTAATACCCCCTGGATTGTAAACATCAGGATTGTAAACAAAGTGTGGAACAGGATCCCGAATATCAAATATTGGTGAGAAAGCCAATATTGAGCATCCCTGATTATATTTCACTGGAATGGTTTGAACTCTGTTTCAATGTTAGTAAAGTTCAAATAATAATATGTATAGCCACAGCAGAAGTCTGTGTGGTGTAGACAGCATGCTGTTCTTCTTCAGGTCACTAACTACCGTATTTTTCAGAGTATAAGTCACACCGGAGTATAAGTCCCACCTGCCGAAAATGCATAAAAAAGAAGGAAAAAAACATATATACGTCGCACTGGAGTATAAGTCGCATTTTTGGGGAAAATTTATTAGATACAATCCAACAAGAACAGACATTTGAAAGGCAGTTTAAAATAAATAAAGAATAGTGAACAACAGGCTGTTATATGACACAATGATAACCAACTGAGAACTTTCATGCTTTTCAATGAACTTGCGGAAAATGTCTACCTTGGATTGGAAGTCTGCTGGCAGTTTTTGGCACATTGTTGTCCTTGCTCTGATAGAGAGGCGATTGCGTTGCATGAAGCGGTAACACCAAGAAGATCCTCCCGCAAAGTCATTTATATTCATCTCCTTAGCAACTACTTGGGCGTGGAGACGCAACCGTACGGTTGACGAGCCTCGTCAGTCGTTGTTCAAGCACCCATTTGTGAATTTGTTCCTCGAGCTGTGGCCACCTAGCTTTTTGACCGCGATTAGCTTTTTTAGTTTTCTTCATTTCAGTAGTAGTAGTAGTCTCTGCTTTTCGCCAGTCCCTTACAAGTTTTTCGTTTACTCCAAACTTTCTTTCTGCCGCTCGATTGGCGTTTCCTGCTGCGTATTTCACTACTTCCAGCTTGTAACCTGCAGTATATGCTTTCCTTTTTGGTGCCATTTTTGTTCAGACCTTTGTTTTTATAAGTTACAGGTAGCGTCTTCTTTCCCACAATGCACTTCTGCCATGACCCGCCTCCGCCGCATTTTCATTGGTTGACATGTGTGTGACGATTGCTGTAGCATCTTCTTTTCCCACAATGCATTTCTGCCATCACCCGCCTCCGCCAAATTTTCATTGGTTGACGTGTGTGTGTGACGATTGCTGATATCCGGCTAGTCTCATACGTGAATGAGATAAATAATATTTGTCCGGTAATATGTTAATAATTTCACACATAAGTCGCTCCGGAGTATACGTCGCACCCCCGGGCAAACTATGAAAAAAACTGCGACTTATATTCCGAAAAATACGGTAAGAGAGACTCAAACAATACTGCCTGTGCCGGCAGCAGTCAAAAACTGGACTTAGAATACAGTTGCAAGATGATGAAAGCATCCTTTGTTTGTAGTGTTCTGAGTGTTTGGCAGGAGTATTTTGGACTTTGGTATACTCACACACGAGCAGCACAAGCCAACAATGGCCAAAGACTCTAAAATACCAGCTGTGCCCACAATCCAGGTAAGACGTAGAAACAGGATTACTCCCAGAATGTTCTGGATGCAGGGGAGATAGACGCCCATGAATGTCCCCATCTGAGGGCTCTGTCAGGAGGGAGAAATACATGGAAGGAAAGCTTGGTTAGAGATGACGCTTGTGATAATGTACTTTTGACTTTAAAAAAGACAGTTTTAGACACAAAAAAGGGTTTAAAGGTTAAACAGAAAACATCAATTTGGTAATTACACAATGCCCAACAGTTAGCTCTGTAGGAAAAACACCATCTAAAAGTAAAACTGACTCTTAAAATAATTTCTATAGTTCTCTCGACATTCACTATACACAAGAACTCATCTTTCACTTTTCTTTGCATTCTAAATCGTAAAAACACACTCGCACAAGTCAGCTAACAATGCAAGTAATTTAGATTCTATATTCTGCCTACAAAGCCCTAAAAAACATCCCAAAATACGCTTACTAACTAAGCTGCAGCAACATTGTTATAATAGGCGCTAACACAGGGGAAGGAATTTTCTTTTTTCTTTTTTTTTGTCCTGTCCAGCTTCTCAGGCAAATCATATAGTTAATGTAAATGCCCATATCGGCTGTTCAGATTTACTTTACAAAAAAAAAGTGTAGGATACTTTTCTTCTTGCCTTATTTGAATTTGACTTTATTAAATGTATTTATATTATCATTTGGTGCAACCGGGTTGGAGCAGTAGGGGATAGAAAGAAAAAAAAAGGAAGACAGAGGGGGAAATTGTGGGTATAAGAGGGGGATTAGACAAAGAGACAAAAACACAACAAGGACTTTTCTGGCATTGTGACACAGTGCCTCAAGCTACTATCAAGCTGAGAAGTTTGCTAGCTACTAGAGTTGCTGCTGCTGAATCTTCTTTGGGTATAAAACAGTTTGAAACTTACAAATTCTACACCCTATCAGCTAAAAATGCAGGCCGACCGAATCAGTGGGTATAGTGTCTCTTAACTCGACAAAGTCGCTAGGAAAACAAAGCGGAATGCTTGTTTCCTCCCACCTTTTTTTTTTAGGAGGGAGGATTATGTTGAATTTTTCATCCAAACGGGAACACAAGTCTTGTGCTGAAAGATATAACTGTCCATGCAGTATCCTAGTGAAAGCGGACATTGATATATTTTCTCATGTTAATATTAGTGCTATATGAGGGTTTACAGTTTCACTATAGCTGGATCTGCTTAGCACTTAACTTCTAAAACTCGTAGCGCATAATCCATATATTTAGGAGTAAACAGATAAAGTCCTGGATCATTATTTGTCCCAAATTAGACATTGTTGGCTCTTACCAAGTCTGTAATGATTAGTGGTAGTTGTTGACAGAAGTAGCCTTTCTTGTTACAGTATATAGGCGGAATAAGTCAATCCCCTTTACCTGCAATGTTAGCCGCCTTGTGCAAAGAGTTCTTCACCATTTAGAATGCACCGGAAAGGTAAATATGTGTGTTCTTACCTTATTAAGGATTTTGATTATGGACAAAATTAAAAAAGTGCAGTTTTCTTTAAAGAATGTAACAGTCATCCAGGTCATGGTAATCCGCATATCTTTTTCTGAAATTAAGAAATCTTTTCAATTTACTGACAAGGAGAGGTCTGGTTGCCTCGGTGTAACCTTTGAGGATCACCTTAAGAGTCTACCTGCGCACAGAGCAGATGGAGGCACTGTAATCTACCTTGACAGCTTTCTTCTTGGAACTCTCCTCTTCATCTGCCTCCTCGTGTTCCTGCGCCCCCTGAGTGAGATTGGTGTAATTTGCCAGTTTATCGAGAAGTGATGACACCATGGGGTTGCTGTCCATCTCCTCCTGCAACAATGATAGATACATTTCATCAAAATATACAATTTCAATAATGTAAGGCTTTAACGAGCACAATTACAGCAACGCTTTAACATTTTCTACTTCTTAATAGTCCTAAATTGCAAATGCATCATCATCAATTACCTACAAATTGGTACATTTTTATTTTTCTTAATAATAGAATGGCAGGATAAAATTTACTTGAAATCAATTTGAATTAAACAATGTATTTTACATTGATCCTATAGCAGATGTAATAAATATAATTCTAATAATTAATCTCAACATCATTAACTAACGAAAATACATAATTATTTGCCTGTCACGCTGCCTAAAATGAGACTTTACCATAAAATATAAGCATATAAATTCTTCACAAATGTTATATCGTTTTACATATTTGTGTAATGCTATACAACAGGGGTCACCAACCTTTTTGAAACCAAGAGCTACTTCTTGGGTACTGATTAATGCGAAGGGCTACCAGTTTGATACACACTTAAATAAATTGCCAGAAATAGCCAATTCGCTCAATTTACCTTTAATAAAAAAATCTATATATATATATATAAAAAAAATGGGTATTTCTGTCTGTCATTCCGTCGTACATATTTTTTCCTTTTATGGAAGTTTTTTTGTAGAGAATAAATGATGAAAAAAACACTTAATTGAACGGTTTAGAAGAGGAGAAAACACGAAAAAAATGAAAATTAAATTTTGAAACATAGTTTTTCTTCAATTTCGACTCTTTAAAATTCAAAATTCCACCGAAAAAAATGAAGATAAAAAATAGTTAATTCGAATCTTTTTGAAAAAATGAAAAAAATAATTTATGGAACATCATTAGTAATTTTTCCTGATTAAGATTAATTTTAGAATTTTGATGACATGTTTTGAATAGGTTAAAATCCAATCTGCACTTTGTTATAATATATAACAAATCGGACCAAGCTATATTTCTAACAAAGACAAATCATTATTTCTTCTAGATTTTCCAGGACAAACATTTTTAAAGAAATTCAAAAGACTTTGAAATAAGATTTGAATTTGATTCTAAAAATTTTCTAGATTTGCCAGAATATTTTTTTTTTATTTTAATCATAAATTTGAAGAAATATTTCACAAATATTCTTCGTTGAAAAAACAGAAGCTAAAATGAATAATCAAATTTTAATGTATTTATTATTCTTTACAATAAAAAAATATATATTTGAACATTTGTTTAAATTGTCAGGAAAGAAGAGGAAGGAATTTAAAAGGTAAAAAGGTATATGTGTTAAAAAATCCTAAAAATCATTTTTAAGGTTGTATTTTTTCTCTAAAATTGTCTTTCTGAAAGTTATAAGAAGCAAAGTAAAAAAATTAATGAATTTATTTAAACAAGTGAAGACCAAGTCTTTAAAATATTTTCTTGGATTTTCACATTCTATTTGAGTTTTGTCTCTCTTAGAATTAAAAATGTCGTAAGTGCTGCTATTTGAGCTATTTTTAGAACAGGCCAGTGGGCTACTCATCTGGTCCTTACGGGCTACCTGGTGCCCGCGGGCACCGCGTTGGTGACCCCTGCTGTACACTATACTTTAATTTAATACTTTAGTTTAAAAAAAAAAATTGAGTTAAAATGTACACTTTAGTAGTGATTCTTTATTTTCATTCAGTCCTGTTAACCTGAGACACTTCTGAAAAAAGGGAATATTCCATAAGTCACATGGTCCACAGGGAATTGCATCATTCATACACTTAATTTGTTTTTTTAATTTAAAATCATGATTCAGTATCTATAGAATGTTTTGTATTCATATTTGTAGGTGTGTTGAACAAATGAATTGGATTTACATGATTTCTTAAGGAAAAAAAATATTTATATTTTTGATTGGCAACACTAAATTGGCCCTAGTGTGTGAATGTGAGTGTGAATGTTGTCTGTCTATCTGTGTTGGCCCTGAGATGAGGTGGCAACTTGTCCAGTGTGTACCCCGCCTTCCCCCCGATTGTAGCTGAGATAGGCACCAGTGCCCCCCGCAACCGCAAAGGGAATGAGCGGTAGAAATGGATGGAATTTCTCAAACCTTTTGAGAAAGATTACAAACGGATAGTAGTGCAGTGGACATTTGTGTTTTGCATAACGGGGTTTTTTTTTCAGAAATGTGTAACCCTGACAAAAGAAATAAACCAAAAGTAAAAGTTTACTGCAGATAACGCTCGTTCTCAAGAGGACATTGCATTTTCATCATAGTCAAGCAAACACATTGAACCTTAATTACAATGATCTTTAAACTGTGGTACATGTACCACAAGTACTGGCTCCATGAATGTATGCCATAGAATCAAATAATGTGATAATGGCCAAAATATCAAATATATTTGTTAAATAAAACCTCTGCTGTGTTTTTAATGAATACTTAGGCCTACTACACCACTGTATTTTAATTTTGGAGTGCAGAGTGTTTTCTGAAGTGGTACTTGGTAAAAAATGTTTTAGAACGACGGCCCTAATGCATATTGTATACAGTACACACAAATACATTTTCTGTAAAACTTTTACAAAAAGCCCAGCACTATTGACCCTTACAGACTTAGTGGGTTGAGTGCAGACACATGCGAGTAGGTAGGTAAGTGTTACAGTAGAGAACAATTAGATAGCCAAAGCCATATTGGTGCAGGATGTTCACACAAAATGTAAGAATAGGTATGAATATGAATATACAATAAGTAATTACTATAATTACCTTGATGATATTGGACTACAACCATGAGTACTTAGAGTTAAAAAACCTTCCCAACCAAGTTTTTTGACACGTACCTCAAAGAGTGCCATGTTTGTGCCATCATAACTGTTGCTCTTGTCATTTTCTGTGTTGTTGATGAATGGACTGTTTTCCTTAGGGACGCCATCACCTGTGGAAACACAAACAAAAAACGGTCACTTCTCATTTCCCGACCACCCACTCATCTTTTTTTAACAAGTACAAACCTTGTTAGAACACTAATGTACTTTGTTTTGAATACTTTTTTAGTAAATGATATTCAAACTTTTAGTTAAAAAAAAGATTATTCAACATTTGTAATTACAAAAAGATAAGCTGTACGCCAGGTGAAAGCGAAAAGTTTATTTCATGGCTTTTGAGTCACAACACACTAATGTGTGTGTTGGGGAGGAGGCATAATTGGACGTGACGCATATGTGCAAAAAAAAAAATTAAGAGCAAGGCAAATATGTTATGTTGGCTTCTTTTTGAGCTTTTTAATGTGGATTTAATGTGGAGGAGGCACAACAACTGCTTGTTAAAAAGAGCAATACAAATATATATATATATACATACATACATACACACACACACACATATACATATATATATATATACATACATACATACATACATACATACATACACACATATATACATATATATATATATACATATATACATATATATATATATATATATATATATATATATATATATATATATATATATATATATATATATTAGGGGTGTAACGGTACACAAAAATTTCGGTTCGATACGTACCTCGATTTAGAGGTCACGGTTCGGTTGATTTTCGGTACAGTAGGAAAACAACAAAATATAATTTTGGGGGTTATTTATCTACCAAATTTGTAAACAATGGCTTTATCCTTTTAACATTGGGAACACTATAATAATTATTCCCACCTTAATTAACATTAAACTGCCTCAAATTGTTGCTCAGATTAAATAAAATCACATAACGTTTCTTGTACATATAAAAAGTGCAACATTAAACAGTTTCAAGTCAACTCATCATGCTTAATTTATCACAGCATCTGGGAGGCCTGTAGTTGATTTTTATTATGTAAATGTTATATTTTTTTCCAACATGTGATAGCAGGGACCCTGCCATTCAAAGCTTTTCTGTCCGTAAAACACACACACGTACACGCACACAGCAAAGTGAGCTAACGTTACGCTAAAAGCTAATTATCTTTCCCCTTTAAGCCAGAACTGCGAGCGAGCTGAACTGCAGTTTAAGTTTCGTGAAGGTCAACGGGCTCATAGTGATGTTCGGAGTAGTTGACTGGGAGGTGTTTATTATCATTTGGGGAGAGTACGCTGCCTTATGCCCACCTGCTAAACACCTATCTGCTCAACGCTGAAACATTTACTACATACGCTCTGAATACGCACTGCTGATTGGCTGTTACCGCTATATAAGTAACTAATCATATGGTTGTGTGGGTGGGACAATGCTGGGTGCTGAGACAGAGGCAGAAGAAGTAAAGCAGCTTGTTAAGACTTTAGCTTGGAAACTCCCGTCTGTTATTTCACTTTACCTTTTTCTGTGTTGATTGAGCTCTGTTGAAGCAGCAAAAAACAAGATTATGTTAAATGAAGAGTTTCTTGAAGCTGTCTCTGATAGTTGATATAATAATGTAACTGCACCATAAAGCCTACATGAACTCCATGGTGTTCGGGGATGAATAGTCTCTCCTATTGCTATTGTACTATTTTTCAGCTATTGTTACATTAATGATTAGTAATGTAGCAAGTTAATTTTGAATGGTAGGGTCCCTTTTATCATACCGGTATGTTGATAAAAATATATAATTTACATAATAAAAATCAACTACAGGCTTCCCAAATGCTGTAATAAATTAATCATGATGAGTTAAATCTATGTCAGCAGCATGTGGCATAATAAGACATGCTTAGTATCTCAGGTAACTAGGACTGTTTTGTTTTTCTTTTATGGAAAAAATATTGAGATATATATCATATATCGCCATTCGGAAAATGGAGCGGAAAACACAACTAAATATTTTAGGCTTCTTCATGCGACAAAGCCGTCCTTCTTCACCACAGTCTGTAGTCTATTGTCCCCCAGGCTTTTTGGTGGCAGCGACGAGGTGGAGACGTGTTGGCGAAAGGTCAACCACCCACCCGTTCCCCAGTCTGTCCGCCGGAAAGACACCCCCTTAACTAATACATTTTCTGGGGGAAACACTGATTGATATATATATATATATGCAATTTTTGTCTATATAGATAACAATAGTGTTCATGTATGAGATCTAGGGCTGCCAATTATGGCCAATGGAATAATTAAGATTATTGCTATCAAAGTTGAAATCATGATTACTGATTGTTAGATAAGGGAGTGTTGAGGTGTGAACGGAATACCATCATGTAAAATGTAATGTCTAATAAAAAGGCTTTAGATAAACGTTATCCATATATCTCAAGACGAATATTTGTTTTTGTTTTTATTCTTTAAATTTTATCAACTTGTCAGCTTTTTGTCATTACGTGATACCTTTATCTCTATTTTTACATTTTGATAGAGGGAGGTTTTTGTTTTATTACTTATTTATTTTTTTAGGTTAAGTACATTTACATGTAAAAAACCCTTTTTGATATCAATATAAAACACAAAGCAGTCTGGCTAATGAAGATGAAGTCTAATAAACAAGCTTTGTTCTTCTCCAACGCCTTCCAGTGGTTCAGTACAACGGTTTGGCCGACAAAAAAAAAAAAACAGGAGTGACACCCCTCAAATCAAATACACAATCTTCATAGCCTGTGTTCAATTTGATGAGATGATAAAACATTTTAGCTCCTACTGACGTTATTTGAACACTGCTACAGTTTGCAGTTAAATTAAGGACACGTGAGCATCCCAGTCAACAAACAAGACTTTATAAATAAATCCATTTGTGACAACGTTCATGACACGTCATCTGTTTCCTCACTTCATTAACTCTCAGTCACAGCAGCTGATGGACGCTTTATTGAGAAAATAAAAGCAACATCAAATAGTTTTTCTCCTTCGCTGTATACTTTTAGTATGGGGACAAGTGCATCCGTGTCCAATATTGTCCACACCTGTCTCCATCTCAACCGAGGAGTGCGCTTTTAAACGCACGACGGGAAGTGAGGGAAAATGACGTTAAACCAAAGTCTTGGCTCCGTGTACTCCGAGGGGAAATCTGCGGAGCAAAGTCTGTGTAGTTAGGCCAACATGATTATCAAGCCAAACGACGCTAGTGCATACGCGCCTCACTTTGTGTTGCCTAAGATGCATTAATAAATGACGGTTTCACGGTAATTAAAAAATTAGAAGGTATTGCTAGCCATCTGTAATTTTATCTCGAATTATCATTGTATCGTTTACCGTTACATCCCTAGTCCATTAACATGTAAAAAGTCAAGAGCGGTCATGGCATGTTCTTACCGCCGATGCTGGTCATTTTTTTAAGGGCAGTCGCGTGACTTGCAGTGTTTAATTCGAACCCTGTCATTGTATCAAAAATTTTACCCTAAAGACGCATTGAAGCTAAAAAGTGTGTTTTATTCGAATACTCTTTCTCGTTTAATTGAACAAATTAATGGATGGATTACTTGATTACCAATATAATCGATATCTGCAGCCCTAATCAACATGGTCACAGGACAGCCTCAAAACCTTCGCCAAAGGTAAACACTAGGTGTGTAACAGTACGTGTATTTGTATTGAACCGTGTCTGTGCGGGGGTTTCGGTTTGTTTCGGAGGTGTACCGAAGAGTACACATGCTAGCAGCGACCGGGCTAG
Organism: Nerophis ophidion; assembly: GCF_033978795.1. NCBI lineage: Eukaryota > Metazoa > Chordata > Actinopteri > Syngnathiformes > Syngnathidae > Nerophis > Nerophis ophidion. The sequence goes on from NC_084625.1 coordinate 38,464,930, forward strand.
GACAATATATAAAAGCCAGAGCTGGAAGACCCTCCTGCCTCGTTAAAATCTCCCATTTGGGAATACTTTGGCTGCGCGATACAACAATGGAGGACGGAGGTTTGCCGAGATTGTTCAGCAGCTGCTTCTGACAACACATCAAACATGTGTTGCACCTTTCCTGCTTCCGGCTCCCAAACCGTAGTCTAGTCGAGGAGCGCAGGGGAAACACTCCAACAGGGCTGTTGTATTCACGGGGGCGACACCCTTCACTCTACCTGGGAGTGGGTCACCACAGCTCCGGACTCCAGGGTAAATGAAGAGTCCGGCGATTAGTTGCAAATCGTGGCTTTATTGAGGTCTGCACACAGCCAATCCAACAAAACACTAGCCACTCCCACACTCTACTGCTCCCTCACCTCACATGTCCCATATTAAAAGGGCCACAAAGACACATACGCTACTCTCATAACACAGTGGTTCTCAACCTTTTTTCAGTGATGTACCCCCTGTGAACATTTTTTTAATTCAAGTACCTCCTAATCAGAGCAAAGCATTTTTGGTTGAAAAAAAGAGATAAAGAAGTAAAATACAGCAATTATGTCATCAGTTTCTGATTCATTAAACAGTGCAAAATATTGCTAATTTGTAATGGTCTTTCTTGAACTATTTGGAAAGAAAGATATAAAAATAACTAAAAACTTTTTGAAAAATAAACAAGTGATTCAATTAAAAATAAAGATTTATACACATAGAAGTAATCATCAACTTAAAGTGCCCTCTTTGGGGATTGTAATAGAGATCCATCTGGATTCATGAACTTAATTCTAAACATTTCTTTACAAAAAAATAAATCTTTAACATCAATATTTATGGAACATGTCCACAAAAAATCTAGCTGTCAAAACTGAATATTGCATTGTTGCATTTCTTTTTCACAGTTTATGAACTTACATTCATATTTTGTTGAAATATTATTCAATAAATATATTTAGGGGGGATTTTTGAATTGTTGCTATTTTTAGAATATTTTAAAAAAAACATCTCAAGTACCCCTTGGCATACCTTCAAGTACCCGCAGGGGTACGTGTACCCCCATTTGAGAACCACTGTCATAACACATGCTAACCAATTTGAAGCATCACCACCGCATTCAAGCAGCCTCTCCTCGGCGAGGGCAGGGCTAAAGCAATAACAAATGTTTTTATAGCAGCAGATTTAAGTCCATATTGCATTAAAAACTGGATTTTGACCCACTTCTATGGTGGAAGAAGGAAGAACAATGAGCCCATATATCCTCTTACTGCCAAGTTAGCCAACCCAGGGGTGGGGGGGTTGTTGGATGAACGTGGACCCCGACTTAAACAAGTTGAAAAACTAATTGGGGTGTTAGCATTCAGTGGTCAATTGTACGGTATATGTACTGTACTGTGCCATTTACTAATAAAAGTCTCAATCAATCAATCAATCAATCAATCAAAAAAAGCACTTTATATGTAGAAAGGTTTTGTTAAGAAACCATTCTGAGCCTTATCTTATTTAGTTTTTATTTTATACATGTTGACCACATTAACCCTGGCAATGGACCCTGTGTGTATATGTATGCTATGCCATTGTTTACAAATTTGGTAAATAAATAACCAAAACATTTATATTTTGTTTTTTTCTTACTGTACCAAAAACGAACCGAACCGTAACCTCTAAACCGAGGTACGTACCGAACTGAAATGTTTGTGTACCGCTACACCCCTAGTAATCACACATTAATATATGACCGTAATTTGTTACTAGTTACAAAAAGCAGTGTAGTTTATACAGCATTAGACAACAAAAACACATATTTGTAAAAATGATTGTTAATATAGAAAAGAAAAATATCAATCTAGTCACACTAGTGTCCATCCGATACTGATACCACCCTTGTTATCGGTATTAAAAAAATTTGGATCGCTCTGCCGACCCTTCGCGTGCAAACAACAACAATTAAAAAGCGACTGGGAGGATTATTGCAGTTAAATCTGATGTAATATTTACAACAGTATCTATTTTTGCAAATTGATCCAAAATCAGAGGAGAACAACATCAAGTTAGCAAGAGGCTTTGGACGGAAAGTAGCGAGCCTGCACAAAGTATGGTGTTGTCCTGCTGTCAACATCACCACCTTCAAAAATAAAAAAAATGTTCTCTCTGTCTTCATTATCAACATTATTTGACTATTTGTAAGTGATCTCTGCACATTACCTCTGCTAATAGCTGCAATCTACTGCACCAGAGATACTCCGAATGAAATGATGCAGATATATCCTAACTCCAAATGAATAATAACAGAATTCAAATATTTCCACTCATAGTCAGCCAAATGCTGGTAAACTCTATGGTACAAATGAAAAATGATGATCAGAACAAAAGTGTTGATGGCACATTCATAGAATATTCTAAAGACCATTGTAAGTACTTTTTATTGAGAAAAGAAAGTAAAAAAGTTCAAACCCACAAACAAGAAACAAGTGAAGGCCTGCAAACTCCCAGGAGATAAGATACATATGATGATGTCGCTTTATGAATAACTTCAGCCAGTCATCGACTGCAAAGAATTTCCATAAGAAAATATTTCATTTACAAAGATGTCAGATGTCTAAAATAATGGTAAATGCCATCTTTTAAGTATCCACTTCTATCATATGTTCAATATATGATTTAAATTCATTGTGATGCAATGCATATATTTTTAAAACTTTTTGACCTGTACTTGAACCAAGCCTATCAGTATTCAGGTAAAGCAAACGTGCTGCAACAAATTCTCTCAATGGGGCCAAATACCAGTCACAGCAGTACAAGATTCCAAGCACACTTTGAAACACAATTAATGGCAGCAATAAGGCTATGGAACATAGTTTTAATAGGACCATAAAGCACATTCTCCAGCAATAATGATATTGTGGAGGGCACAAGGACCAGAGGTGGGTAGAGTAGCCAGAAATTGTACTCAAGTAAGAGTACTGTTACTTTAAAGATGTATTACTCAAGTAAAAGTAAGGAGTAGTCACCCAAATATTTACTTGAGTAAAAGTAAAAAGTATGTTGTGAAAAAACTACTCAAGTACTGAGTAACTGATGAGTAACCTGTTCATTATGATGACGGCAACAAATAATGCACAAAAACATAAAAATAGCAATGAACAAATTCAGAGCCAGGAATATCTCTTAAGCAACTAAAACAATAATATATATTAAATAATATATATTTGTTTTTACATTGTATTGAAAAAAAATGTGAAAATGAATTTTACCTTTGCAACCTCATTATACTATTGGCTAAGTTTTTTATTCATAAATGTAATTTTCTCAATACCCGACCTGTTTTTTGTGCCTTTAAAAAAGATTTAGAGCTCTACATTAAAACACTCTTACTTCTAACAACCCAAAAGCTGTGAAAACGATGATGCTGTGTTCCAAATTTAAGTTACTTACTGAGATTGAGAAACCCTATGGCTTTGCACTTTGTTTATTTTACATATCTATATTTTTTTTGCATTCTATTTTAGTTAATTTGAATTTACAACCCCCTGGCGCTGTTTTGTACTGTTTTTGTACTTTGATTATTATTTTCAACTGTTTTAAATGTTGAAATTCATAAATAAAGGTT